>NW_022170663.1:11259890-11567807 GCF_008802855.1 Photinus pyralis
CGAAAGGTTTCATAAACAGTAAGAAAACAAATTTTGGATATTAACGCTTATGAGATAATCTAATTAAACTTCTGCTTTAAGAGAGCGAAGATAGGCACACAAAGCCCGTAATTAAACTCATTCAGTTATAAATAAATTTTCACGTGGTCTGAAGTTACAGGTGTATCCCCCATTTCGTAATCTCCAAAGTCAACATGTCGACTTTACATTTTGATACCACATAGCTAAACTAAGGCGGCCATCTCGGCTTGTGGAATAAAAAGTTGTGATTATCTCATGATCTGGTGCATTGCGTGGGCAATGATGACGCGTTACGTAATGAAGAAAGAACGCCCGGCAAGACCAATCGATTCTAAACAAACATTTCACGCGAAATGCTGGAATGGAAGTGGTGGGACAAGTAACTTAGACCATGGCCAACATCATATTATAATACCATTTGTTGCACAAACAAATTGAAAATTACGTTTATACCATGAATAAACAAATGTTATACCCTTTTGTGGAAAAAAAAAAAAAAACGGCCGTCAAAAAAAACCCCACGCGATACTGTCAAGGAACAAACTTATTATAGAAGTGTACGTCAACCTTGCCTACAAAGATTATGCTATCACGAGGATCGCACAGCATCAAGGAAAATTACGATTACCCATGCATCTTTCGTGTTTTTTCCAACATTTTTTTTGTGAAAACATGAATTTAGTTTTTACCAAATTACCTTGCCAGACCAATTACAATTCCATTTTTCCTTTGTCCGACCATTAAAATAAGGAATCTGAACAGCCTTAAGTGACTGTTGTATCCCGCGTTGTATGTCTGTTTGGGCACTTTTTTTAATGTAGAATTCTTATCCGATACAGAATTTTTACAGGATGTTTGCTTTTTTATTGCGACCCTAAACACAATTTTTCATACCAGACCACCCTATATATTTTGGAGTGCGTAAAACTTTCAGTGTTTATATTCATGTATTACTAATATTATGTTGTCAACCCGTTGGCGCAGTTTCAGTTAAAGCTGACTGTGGTGCAAAGGGTCCCTGTTCGAATCCGGGTTCGGCATGGATATTTGTAAATAAAGGTTTAAGTGGGTTAGAGTTGGGTTAGAGAGCCTTGGCTGAAACTCAAAAAAAAATTAATTTTAAATTAAAAGGCGCATAGGCTAGACCTCTTCCACTGGACAATCGAAAAAAATAAATTTGATTTGATTGACCGTCGCCAAATGTAATATTTTTTTTGGGGCCAATCTTTTATATTTATATTTATGACTTATTTTGTATTGCCACCCTGGAAATTAATTTCAGAGATGCAGTCCATTGTACATGGTGTAAACTAAGAAATAGTTCTAAATTTTACATACATCATTCGCTATGCGATTTTTTTCCGCCCAATATATGTTGCATTACGGAGAATAGAGTGCAAGTTATTTAATTAAATCCCTACATCTAAAGATAAACCACTTTCTTAGAAAGTGAAACAGACCGAAATATATGAGCAATTACAATTATGAAATTTGATTAACACCATCATCAAAAGACAAATTGCTAATTATGAAAATGAAACTTGTTTATTTATCTAACAAGCTTGAATGTTACGGTATTTATTAGTTTACTATACGATTTATGATTTTTTTAGACATTTTCGGACTATTATGGATGGTTTTGATTTTTTATGCTTTCCCAAAAGAGAAAGTAACCCGGTTATTTCCTTAGTGACTATTTTTAAGTTTCTGTATTTAAATCGTATTAAATACAAAATGTTAATTTCCATTATTATCCTATGATTTTGTCTGTTCTTGAATCTCCAAAAATTCATCCTCCTTCTTAAAGAAGTAGATGCACAACATTGAGGCCGTACTGTAGATCTATTAACATTGACTGCTAGAGTTGTTCTTCAAAGCCTCAAGCGCCGTCGTGACAATAAAGCGATCATGCCCTATCTTTACCCTTAAGAAAGGGTTAAAAAGGCAAGTTACTAGAGATGTTAATTACACAACAATTCCTTGTTCATTCGCGTATTAAATAAATAAAATTTGCCAAAAAAACTTTCGCTCACAGATGTTCTCTAAAAAACACAACTCTTTCCTTTCAATCTCGAAAAAATAGTTTACATTTGGCGTTATTTTTTTCTACGAGATACCCTCCGATTTCGCCACTCTTTTGTGGAATTGCGGGGATTAGCATTCTCTTGGTTTATTATGACATGGTACATTTGAAACACCTTTTAGACTTAAACGGCGTATCACGGAGTGTTCGCATGCCACTTGTAGAGCGTTTGCAAATTCGAATGGGTAGTCGTATGGTCGTCGTGAAATGTGCGTGAGAAAGAGAAATTAATTTTAATCCATTCGCATCGTTCTACATTTATGGCCACCTTATACGAAAATTCATTCTCCACATAAGTGATAGTAAGTCAACACGAGAAATATTTTATAAACTCTTCATCTCTTCGCATAAATAAAATGAGGTTAGTGTAAAGAGTAACAACTCTCTGCATTTAAACCGCTACTTAACAGCACAGTTTTCGATAATAAATTTCTTCCTTCACTTGCTATTCTTTTAAGTATAAAAACCGTAGAGAGTTGTCGAAGGAAGAGGAAGGAGGTGTTTTTCTATTGAATCCACAAATAACAATTCCCCAGTTCTTTACACTTAAGAAACCTTCCACGACATCATTCCCTATAGAACAATTGTTTTGAAAGCCACCATTCGATGGTCCATCCATGAATCCCTCTAACAAACAACCCAATTAAACATGTTTATACATTGAAAATTAAGGAAAGTAAATAAATTATAGTATTAAAAATTGATCTATTAATACTAGAAGGAAAAGTTCTCATGATGGAGCATGCGTTTCCTCTTTGTATGGCAAATACTAAGTTTTGATAAAAAAAAATTGGATTGGATTTCACATTCTCGCTTTAATGGAAAAATATGTTTGCCAAGGTCTTTAGGGAGTTGTAAAGCTTCATTACAGAAAGGGTTCAAGTATCTCCACCGCAAAAGGACGAAAAAATAATTTTAATAATAAAAAGGTTTATCGATAGAATAAAAAAACGAAGATACGATGAAAAGTGAAGTTAATGAGGTTATGGGTTCTGTAAGCTTTACATTCCTTTGCATTATTTTTGCTTTGGTTAACCTAAAGAATACAGTTTTCTTGAGATCATTCTGGGCCAAATATCTGTGTATTATATTTACAATGTTTGATAACTCTGGCTGTAGCACGTTGTGGTCTAAAGCAGGCGTGGCAAACCTTTTTTTCCAAGGGCCAAAAAAATTTTTCATATGCGCCGCACGGGCCACACTTGAAAATCCCAAATAAAAAGTAATGTTTACAGAAATTCAATATTTATCTATTTCTTTTTGCGTCGTATATCTATTTTTTGCTTTCGTAAAAAATCATTTTAAAAAACAATAAGTACCTTTGGAAAATTGAACACGATTTTGGCATACAAAATTTACCAGACGTGGGATTAATAAAATCCCCACTATTCAGTTGTATCCCAAATTTCATTTATGCCTCTTTTAAGATTTTGTGCAATATTATGGCTTAAAAATGTTTTAATCCCAAAACACCTGTCCTTGTATTGGCCCCAACCCCTGTATATATCGCGAGCAAAATTCTGGAAAAATACCTGCGCGATTATTTCTGAAACCAGAAATGCATCTTTAACTTAGGTTTTTAAACGCCTTGGAAGCTTCGGATCGGCGTCCACTAGATAGCTGACGTGTAACATTAAATCATATTAATTAATTTAATGTAAAATGTAACTTGTGGGCCACTAAGTATTAACTCTGAATTTATGTTAGCGGGCCGGACAAAAACTTATTCGGCGGCCGGATGCTGGCCCGCGGGCCGTAGGTTGCCCACGCCTGTCTAAAGCCTCAGCGCCTCTGCAGGAATACCCATCCATCAGATAGCGATGTCACCGCATTCGCCATCGATTTCTTACGAGTTCAAAGATAAGTGCTGTGCATATGAGCCGGCATTAAAAAGCGTGTTTCCGAATGCGGAGCTGATTTAAGTAGGTTCGAGCGGTGCACAAAAAATTCCCCTACTGAAAATTCGTATTGATGCGATTACGAAGTCTTGTACTTGTTGTTATAATAAGGTAAGGGGGCGCAATTTTAATTGCTGCTTTAGGCGTCATTTGCGCATACTTGCGCACTATTTATACTCACCGTTTTATGCCTTTTTTACTATTGGTGTAGTTTCCTTCTTGTCAGTCTTTTGCCGTTTTGTACATTTTCTTCCGATGCGCTTTTTTTTTCCATTTCCTCAAATCTCCAAAGCACTTGCCCCTACTTATTCGATCATTAATTTCTTTTATACTTATTCGTCCTTCCCAGTATGACTACTATTTCCTTCTTTTCGTGAATCTTCTCCAGAATTTCTTCGTGACACTTCTTTTACCCTCTTCCTTCGTTCGTTGGTCCACCTCTTTCAAAAGCATTTGATACTACTTCTTGATGTTGTTGTTGGTGCTTTTTCAAGCCCTTCATTAATACTCCAAAGAAAATCATTGTGACGCTCTGTTTTGAACATTTATAAATTTTGGTACTTCAAATCTACTTGCAAGTAAGGTTGGCCTGTGTCAGCGTCTTAGTAGCTATAAAATTCTAACTGCAATCCGTGACTTTAAAATCCGGTAAGAAAAAAATTCACAAAGAAATAAATTATAAGCAACAAAATTGTATATTTTTAAGCCAAAAATTTCCAAATTTGAGTTGAAACGATGCACAGAAACTACATTTTTCGAATTCGCATTATTTGTATTTAGAAATTCGGAGGCATCCAGACTGGACATTTGCTGGAAACGCCCGAAAGAGAGTCAGGAGAACTAGGAAGAATGTATATATATAATAAAGCTGGCCACGATTTAGTGCGCCGCTTATAATCCCTACGAAGATTCAGTGAATCGAAGAAAGGTTTTTTTTCGGAACTTGCTAAACATATACTTACTACGATTGAATTTGATTTTTCGATATAGTGTTCCTTAAATATCTTCTAAATGATAAAAATATACGCTTTAAATTAAAAAAGGCCATAAAAAATTGGCGGTTACCATTTTAAAAAAAATATTTCAAATTTGGACACGCTGTGTGATAAATTTTATTATATCAAACAAGAGAGCCAATTTAAAATATCGTGTCTGATGCAATTTACGAAATAAAAATCTTTGATTTACTGAATTTGATTGAGAGACTCGCCATTCAGCGGCGGTACTGCACGGGGGGGGGGGGCGGGTGGCGATTGTCTAGGCCTGTAGATCATAATGGCCCCGTTGGAAATTTATAAAGTATTGCTGTATTTAGTTTCTTGCACCTTAATAAATTATTAAACACGTTTTCTCTAATTCGGGGTTTGATGTTAGTGTTAAAAAATTCTGTTTTTAATGAAGTGTTTCCACAATGAATTTATCATTTTTTGTCGTAGTATTTTGAAAGTCTGAAAATACAATGATAGGCCGACGCAAACTCGCTTGGTTGTATATTTTGTTACTTTTAATTATTCAGCCTGTAATTTAAAAAAAACTGTATGGTACATATTTTTCGAGGAAAGGAGTACTTTTAAAATGTTTTGTGGTGCACCTCAAGAGCTAACTCCCCCCCCCCTCGCCAACTTTCATTACTTACACTAATACTTTAATGGCCCGTCAATACCCAGTCCGCCCCTGTGTGATAACCTTCCTTTTTTACCACCAATTCAAGACTACACCAAAATTTCTCGGCGGAAAACCACTTATTCTTATTAATTTGGGTTGGCTGCGTAGAATCCAAATCAATTTCGTACTTTTCGATTAGACTTCTCAGTCAAAAAGTTTAGACTAGAAATCAATTTCGAAAAGAAAATTCAAAGGGCTGTAACTTTTGAAATAGTAGCCAATCTTGGAACTGTTTGAAATTGATGGATTCTACAGGCACATATCTATAAGAAATGTTGTTCCCGAGTCGATCTGAGACAATTTTTTTTTTCGGGGCTCAAAAAAAGGCAGTGTACAACCTTCCTTTTTTTACCAAAATCCGAACTAACATCAAAATTCTCGGGGGAAAAACACTTTTTCTTATTAATTTTGGTGCGTAGAATCCAAAATCAATTCCGTACTTTTTCGATCAGACTTCTCAATCTTACCAATCTTTTCCAAACTGCATACGTTACAATACTCACCAAAATAAGAACAACATTAGAGTGGATTACTTAGATTATCAAAAACTCAAATAACCATGACACCTATCTTCAAAAAAATATTTTAATTTACTTAGCCTGAAAATGTCAAATGTATAACAAAAAACAATTAAAACAATAATAAGAAAACCTATTTGATAAGATATTTTTCCAGTTGCACGAATGTTTAACCGACAGGCTTTACCAATATTTTACACGCAGGTGGTGGCATAAACTGAAGTTGTGTTGTTTTCTATATTATGTGTGATATAGTGTGTTATATATTTTAATTTTAATGAAACTTGTTGACCAAATGTAATATCCGTGATAAAGCCATAAAATAAATAAAAATTGAAAATGAAAAAAAAAATCAAAGTTATAGACTTAGAAAACCAATTTCCGAAAAAAAAAATTCATAGGGTTGTAACTTTTGAACTAGATACCAATTTTGGAACTGTTTGAAATTATGGATTCTTACAGGCCACATTCTATAATAAAAATTTTTTCCGGGGCGATCCATGAGACAATTTTTTTTCGGGCCCGAAAAAGAAGCAGTTATTACCTTCCTTTTTTACTAAAAATCGACTTGCAATTTCTCGGGAAAAAAAAACGGACTGGCCAGCGGGCGGGGGGGGAGCGGGTGGCGATGCCACCTAGCCTGTAGATCATAATGGTCCGTTGGAAATTATAAGTATGTGCTGTATTTAGTTTCTTGCACTATTAATAAATTATACACGTTTCTCTAATTGGGTTGTTGTTTAGGTTTGTTAAAAAATCTGTTTTAATTGAAGTGTTTTACAATGAATTTATCATTCTTGTTGTAGCATGAAAGTTGCTGAAATTACAATGATAGGCGACGCACCTCGTTGGATTGTATATTTTGTTACTTAATTATCACTGCATTTAAAAAAAAAACTGTATCGTATATTATTTTTCGAGAAAGGATACTTTAAAATTGTTTTGTGGTCACCTCGACTTACCCCCCCCCCCCCCCCCCGCCCCCATTCAATTACGCATCATTACTACACTAATACTTTAATGGCCCGCAACCTATGCAATTCCACCTGGCCCGCAGTTACCCAGTCCGCCCCTGCTCGCATTGTATAATCTCTGGTCCTCTGGATACCTTGCACATGGAGTAAATAAGACAGAAAATGGTTGCGATTTATATGTGGGTAAAATAAAAAATTAAAACAAGCACTTACAATTCTTCAAAACGTTAAGTACAGGATCTAAAAAAACATTTTAGCATTTGATGTATTATCTACCAAATAAATAAGACAGAAAGATTGGTGGTCTCGTCTTTTTAATTTGCATGATTGCTCATGTATTACTATCGCGAAACCTTGATTCTATATTAAAATATTCCGCTATTGCATTATTTAGAAATTAACATAATTGTACGAATTCTCTGCGCCAAGGATCGATTGATCGATCACCGCTAGGTCATTATAAAAAAATAAACGAAAGAGTGCACTGGAGAGCAAGACAAGACTCACCAGCATGTTTGATATAATGAACCGAGCAATATACACGTTTCAAGTAATAATAAAAATTAATTTATAGACACGTACCAAAATGATAAAATTAAAACACTCGCGAGATAATCCATAATAGGCTTTTTAGAGCAAGTTGTTCACTTTTTTACCTAATTCGTTAACTTCAAGGTTCAAGTGCTACACTGCACTCATTAATGAGAGTACGATCATACAAGGCCATGGCGAAAATACAATATGTCTGAGAAATTCCAAAATCGAAATAAACAAGCGGACACCTGGGTGTACCAATAAAAATCAATGGGCCCGAAATTATGTAACAAGTTATCTATTTAAAGCACAAATATAGTATTGTAGGTTTACGTCATTGTTTATTATTCCATTGACCTCCCTCCCACGTGCGTAAGAAGGTAGAAATAGAACGATTCATCAAAACAGTTGAATTAAAAATTTGTCAAAATGATTAAAGATCGCTGCTCGTAGAGTAATTATGGGAATTCTCTCGCGAGCCACCAAAACACATTTGTCTTCAATTCAATGCTTAATAACTTATTTATTATTTGGTCCAAGCGATGGAGACTAAAGGAAAAACTACGAAACTCAAATTAGTCTACACAACCCTGAAAGCGTTTGACAATTCAGGATACATAAACAAAATTTAGATGATTGTATATCTAATTATTATCAAATTATGCCTTCAAGGTTTTGTTTCATAACTAAAAGCTTGCATATTTAACGTTGTTTTCTCCTAAAAGAAATCGAAAAATATTAATTATCCACGAAATGTGTAAAGTGTGTATAATGATGCGTTTTAGCATGAATAATTTATAGATTTTAATTGTGCTCACAGAGTCGAGATTGTTAAAGTTGTTAAATGTTTGTTTCCAGTGGCCCGTTTTCTGCAATTCTTGTCGCGTTAGTTTATGCGTGTTAATAGCAGCATGACCTCCGGTAATTGCCATCAAACCCCTGCGAACTAATAAAATGCTTCAATTCTTCAAAGCAAACTTGAATAATCTCGAGAAAACCTATTTGCATAACAAAATTCTAGCACAATTTCAATGCAAGACAAATACAATGTTGGCACTTTAAAACGTAAAGAAATAAAATCCCGTAGGAACCGTTTCGGCTGGACATGTGTTTTCTGTGGGCGCAAAGGATATGGTGCAAATGTAAATGATGATGTTGGAAACGAAAATTTTTGAAATAAAAGGTTTTACTTAAATTCAAGTTGGTTTAATACGAAACGTTTAGTTTTGGGTGTGTTTATGTGCGAACCAAGTTTTTCGTTTGTTTATTTTTGCTTTGGTTCCTTTTTCCTTTGAAGTAGCGGTTCAATATTCCAGTTTGATTAGTGTTACAAAGCAAAACCAAACAGAAAACACAGCCCCACTTCTACTTCCTACCGTTTTTAAATTAGAACCCTGCAGCTTTCCTCCTTTGCCCGCTAAGACCTTTTGGAAGCCACCAACTCTGGACAAATGAACAACAATAAACCCCGATTTTCCTTTGCACAATCCCTATGTTTAATCAGCATGATTCTAAACACGCTAACGACGGTCATTAATAAAATCATTCAAGGATGGGTGAGTTTCTAAGAATTACACTCTGCAACGAAAACGGCCTCTACAACAAAAAGCAGGAAGCAACTTTTTCTTAATATTAACAACATTGATCTCCAATGATTGCCAATCGAGCAAAATTTAAAGAGTTGGTTAGGTGGTTATGAAATATATTAAATTTTGAAGGGGCAAGGAATATTTCAAATGACATTTTTAGTGTATTTTTTGTGAAAGATACTACTGATGCTATAGCGTGCTATCGTTCTAAGAGTTTGAGATGCGAAATATTTTCCAAAATTGACAACATTAACAAGAACGTTTTTAGTGTCGAGATGATGCATTTTTATGTTTTTCAAATATTTTTTGGTGTCTGTGTTTTTTTTTTCACCAATAAACAGTTTGAGACTTCATCGTTAGAAATTTTGGGAAACAAATATGAAACTCACCCTAGTCTGTAAGTGAGAATGTTTGGTTCGTATAATGAAACTAAACGAGAATTCCAAATCATAACTGCAACTTTTTTGGAAAATAAATGCCGGGTTCAAACGAAAAACATCGCCAACAACTGTTTTCTGCGTCCGTATCCTAATGTCCAGATTTTTTTAATGTAAGCGACGTTTCGTTTTCGAACCCGGAGTAGATCCAGGAAAGTGGAAGAACGTATACAGGGTGACAATTTGAAAACTTACCACCCCCCATATCTTAGTAAATAAACGAGATATTTAAAAAAATCAAAATCCGTTTCGGTAATTCGGAGGGGGAATCACAAAGACATAGTTGGCGACGCACCCCCTCCAACCCCCTGCGCCCCAGCCACCCCAACTTTTAAATCTTAAATAGTGACCCCCCATGTGCGATATGTCGTTGGAAAGCTCTGAAAAAATTCTTTCCAACCATACCAAATAGCATTACATTTAGGTTAGTAATTATCGTGCAAATCAAAAAATAAACATGGAAAATTGTATTTAACTTGAACTTCCAAAGCCGACTCGACAGCAACTCATTTTTGATCGCCAGTTATAATCTATTCTCAAACTCTTGTCGAACCTTTCCTATGTTGGTTTTGCAATTTTTCGACATTTTTGAATTATTCTCTCTCTTAGTTCGTCTAATGTTCGCCGGTTGCGTTTTAAATACGACAGATTTCAAATGTATCATATTAGTTTATTTTTTGATTTGCACGATAATTACTAACCTAAATGTAATGCTATTTGGTATGGTTGGAAAGCATTTTTTTCAGAGCTTTCCAACGACGTATCACACATGGGGGGTCACTATTTAAGATTTAAAAGTTGGGGTGGCTGGGGCGCAGGGGTTGGAGGGGGTGCGTCGCCAACTATGTCATTGTGATTCCCCCTCCGAATTACCGAAACGGATTTTGATTTTTTTAAATATCTCGTTTATTTACTAAGATATGGGGGGTGGTAAGTTTTCAAATAGTCACCCTGTATATTGTAATTCTAATTGTATTTTATGGATATTTTAAATCAATAAATCATTACATATGAGATGTGTACTTACCTTTATCTAATGTCGTGCTTATTAAGAGAAATTTATTAGTACCCTCATCTTTGTAAATTGTTTTAATGGTTAATACTGAAATTATTGACCATAATTATATGTAATTACCATTTTACACTCCGTACATCCTATCTACACCATGAATTGAAACGAACGCGAAAGGTAAAATGTACCATCCGTGCAATAATTCAAAAACCATAATCAGATTTCTATTTTGTTGTTCGATTAATTAACGTGATTTTAATATGAGCTATTTAAAAATTAGTGTGGGGAATTAGCGAATAATTTCTACCAAACTCACTTAATCGTTTATTAATTGAAAATATTTTTGCCAAGAACGATTTGTTTGGATTAGAATAGAAAGGATAGTGGAGAAAACGGTTGCAGAGAAACTTAGAGGCATCTATAATCAGTTAAAGTGTAGATGTAATTAAACATTGATAACAAAAACTAAAAGGCCATGAGAAACAATTATATTAATAGTGTAATGTAGGTGCATTGTAACTTGTGATATTTTCTCATTTCGCATCATTGGGATTCTTCCCTACTATCATTGAAGTTCACTTTGCTGTTGGCAGGAACTACATTTCAGTGCCCCAATCTTTTGTTCTACTGCAATTTACGTGCGATTATCAATTAAAAACGTAAATGTATCGCCATTAGATACAGAATTTTACTATAAAACTAATTTAGAAGGAATTCGCCTCGGGCGGCAATTTGCTTAAACGTACATTAATGAGAATAAATCTTGTCTTTTCATTATGTAATAATGACGCGTTGTAAATTATGTGTGACAACATGCGTTGCCTAAAAAAACGAGATCGTTTTTTCCGGTTACTAAAGCGACATACATATTACTTATTATTTTTCATTAGATATTAAATTCATTTTTTTCGCGGGCAGGTTCTTAGGAGACATCCCCACAACTCCTGGTTCATTACCGCATAGCCTATTTATTCCCTTCTCCAAATCACCAATCCATTTCCTTCTTCGAACCCTCCAATACGTCTCTCAATACTTTATTATTTCTAATTTTATTACTCCATTTTACTTTTAACAACCTCCTCCAAGTCTACATTTCGAATGCTCTCATTCTTTCTAATTCTCTTTTATTTAATGTTTATACCTCATACCCATACAACAGAACACTTCAAACTAAACACTTCACCAGCCTTTTTTTCAATTCTAAATCCATTCTACTGTTAAAGCACCACTCTCTTTGTCATATACAGTTATACACTATCTTGGCCATTCCAATTCTTATCATTATCTTCTTTTCACTCAACCAATCGTCTGATATTACTGTGCCTAAGTATTTACTTGTTTGTTTGAATTCCTTTCCCCCTTCCCTTACATCCATTACTTCCTCTGCTCTAACGTTTATTACCTTCGACTTCATAGTCCATACGTATCTTCCATTTCTTCCGGTCGTTTCAACATTTCAGTCAATTCCCGTGTGTTTTCAACAAATCATCAGCAAACCTGACTGACCTTACATTTCCGTCATCTATTTTTACTCCCCTTTCCCGGCACTTCCTCATACAGGTATTAAATAAAGTCTCTCTGCCTAACATTTTGTTCTATTCCAAACCATCGTGTTATCACCCACCTTCAGTGCTACCTCCTACTTCGTGTACAAGTTGTTCATCAATCTTCTTTCTCTCAAATCCACACCTTTGTCCCTTCAAATTTTCCTTTTCACACAATCGAATGCCTTTTCCAGATCTACTAGGCACAGACATATCAGTCTCTGTTGCATCTCTGGTTCCCAAACCCCTTCGGAATCCAAATTGATCTTCCCCAACTCCATTATTCTATAACACTGCTGGTTCTGTGTTCCTCGCATCTCTTTATTCCCTTCTTTTTCTGAAACGGTATCATAACGGTTCTTAAAAAAGTCTTCGGGCCACACTCTACTCTGGCAAATCTCTCAATATCCTCATTCGTTCTTCCTCTGAAACACTTTATTAACTCTCCCCGTATCCCGTCTATCTCAGCGGCCTTACCATTCTTGATATCACTTATAACCGCCTTTATTTCTGACATTAAAATACTCCCACCCTTATCTTCCCCTGATACTTCCGATTCTTCCTCTATTCGTTCGGGTTTCTCATTTGCTTTGTATAACTTCTCCATGTATTCTTTCCATCTGTTCAATACTAGATTGAGGTTATTCTCTGTTAGCACCTTTCCGACCTTGTTTTCGACGACAATAGCTATTTTGCTTTTAGTTTTTCCTTTATCCCACACCATGTTTCTTACTGAACACGATTCGTGCCTTCTTATTCCTATTCGTCGTAGAGTACTCGCGGAAGTCCTGTGGTAGTCGCAATAGATCGAATAGAATAGATGATGTTGGAATTGCACTAAAATATCGTCAAACTTCAATCTGGACCGCTTCATTCATTATTCTTGATCCCGGCCACATGAAATAACACTAACATTCCAACGTGAGTGTGAGTGACACATCGGGCATTAAAAACGGCGGCGTTCTAGTTGGAGCTCGCGCTTCAGAAACGTAAATGAAAATAATTGAATTGAATTGAAAAATGCAATAACTGATCAACAAATAACACAATTGGACACTTCTATTAATTACTAAGTTGTTATTTCATTTACTAAACATTCATCATATAGTCAAACTACTTACTCATTTTTATTAAATCAATTATGAATGGACATTTTACTTTTTCAGTAAGGTTTTTCTAACTTGCCTATTCTGAACCTGTACAAAACAGTTAATAAAGTTGCCGACTCATGTTTTGCGAGTTTCGCAAAATTGTAAATGTATTAGTTAGCCGGCCACATAAGATACCAACGTCCATAATACTTACGTACCTTTAATAGGATATGGTAATTATAATAATCATGCGAATATGTACCAGGAAAATACGATCAAATGCGTAAGATTCACTATTCCGACATCGGAATAATGGTTTCGAAGTTTGTCCTACGAAATTGGTGATAAATAACGATTTTGACTTCTTTCCTATCTTCAATCCGTTTCTGCAACTCATCACTCCGATCTCTTTTCACGGATCGGGAGGCTGTATTGTATAGACAGCTGTTTGAATAAATGAGCACATGGCCCCTGTAACTAGCGGGTGTACTGAGTACTTTAAGGATGTATGGAGTAGAGTAGAGTTTCTTGTTTGGGGGTGGTCGATAGTTTCTTTAGGGTGGAGTTCTAGCTGTTTCCTTTTTTCGTACTCTTTCTACTTTATCCCCTTTTCCAAGAACAGTCTGTCGTTTTGTACGCTAAATTAGCGCGAATGCTTAGTTTAGTATGGAACGCCGTTTCACTTTTAAATGATTACAATAGGTACATAGTATCAAATAAATATATGTAAGAGATAAAAATAAATAATTACAGATATCTTAGATATTAAAAATTCATTTCAAATATCTTAGATATTTCTAAATAACTTTAGACTCGCTTTTAGATATTTGAAAAACTGGCATTTATTACGCCACTGACTGAATAAGAGTGGTTATAAATAAATTCTTTAGGTTTTATAGAAATTAGTAGACATGCTCAACATTTTGGAAAAGTTGAAAATCCTCGCATGTAACTTCGTGCTCATTTCATAGCGTGGTGCTGAGCGAGAAAATGGTATGGCCTTTAGGTGTAGTTCGTGTCTCTACGTAGACCGATGGAGGTAGTTGGCCAAAATCTTCTAGCTACCGAGTCCCGACTACATATCTCAACTTCGGTTTGCAATTAATGTGACACAAAACTGTGTTCCCTACACCTACGTTTATTTTACTAATTGCTCAAAAAAAAAACAGTTAGCGAGTAACAAAAATCTGCGTTAACATATACCCTAAAAATAGGCAGCCAGGTCTTGGTGTTGAGATCTCAACCCTCGACATTGTATAACTAAAGTCTTAATCATGACCGACGGCTGTTAGATGCAAACATTATAAAAATTAATTAATTTGGGTCCAGTTTTACATTTGTCCGATTTATAGCTTATGAATACACCTGTTTCCATGGAAAACAGAGCAATCTAAATTGACGCTTTACTTAAGTGTTCCTGCACCCTTTTGTCGGCAGATTATAACGAATTTTAAAACCTTGCATGAGAAAAGATCGTAATTGTTAAGTTCAGATTATTATTTTATTGATGTCCGAAGATGCTAATAAATAGCGAAATCGATAACTTAAAAGGAAATATATTTTAATTACTCACCTAATACCTAATAATCCAAATCCAGATTATTAGTTTTAGTAACAGAACATTAAGGGCAATAAATAAACTATAAATTTCCAAGAGAATTTTTCGATTTTGTTATGATACGTTTGAGTTTAAATTCCGAAAGTCTTAGATACTGGGAACAGAAACAGAAGCTAATCTTTTCTTACGAGAAAGTCTCAAAACTATAGCACGGTCAACCTGTGGAAAAACGATCAGGCGTACTGATTTGAGAACTAAATATAATGTTTATCCTGTTTTTCTACACAATGTCTTTGGCAAATCGGCCAAACCTAATTTGTGAACCAAACTCCGGTGAATTTACTTTTCCAATTTAAGTCAATAAAGTTAGCGAGGAATATTTCCAGCAACGTGACATCATCACCGGTATACGTATCACCAAAGTCCCCCCCCCCCCCCCCAAGCCATTGTATCCGGTATCCTAGAAAATATTTCAAAATTCATATAATTATGTCGGCCCCAAAATTTACAACTGTCTTCCACAATACCTAACAAATTGCAATCGAAGTCAATGTACATACATATAGCCTACTTCAGAACTGGATATTAGAAAATACATCTTCTCTGGAATCTCTATTATTAAATAGCATCCTTCTACTTACACGTTGTTAAAAATAAAATAAAATATAAACAATTATTATATCCTAAACATAACTGCAGCTAGCCGATCTTTATATTCATTTCAGACGAGTTTTCCATGGCAGGTGGGGAAAAATACACGTTTGAAGGAAAAGATGGAAAACTGTTTTACTTACTGATGGATTTTCCCCATCATCGTTCGTTGCTAACTTTTGTAAGGGGTCCGTTTTGGTTATACGTATCCTGGTGATGATTTTTTTGCTAACTTTACTGAACCTGTCTTAGTTATACGTGAGTAATATGTACCAGTAGGTACTTAGTAGTTTTCGTGGTGCCATAAAGTCGAGAGATCACGCAAATTTCGTTAAATTGTTCATTACAAGACAAGCACGTTCTTTAACGTAATTAGATCCATGTGGAAGAAGTGAACTGTAACATTAGCTCATTTAAGGTCTGAAAGTAAAACAGGTGCTTTAGTAGTTGTGCTTGAATGGACGGGAAGCTTTTGCCTTTAAACCAATTAAATGTATTATCGACAAACAAGACTGTAAGTTATAGGCAATCACGCTACCAAAGATAGCCAACCTTGGCAAAGCCTGTACGTACTGCTTTATCATCGTGTAATTATACTCTCGTCAATGGAATAGGAAGGTGTAAATGTAGGTGCTTGATCTCTTGACCTATTAGTCCGATTGATATCGTTTATCGTATTATGTTTAGGGTTTCCCACTTTTACTTTAGAAATAATTACGTCTAACGAAAATGGTCATCTTCCGAATTTTGTACCAATGATACACACATCGCTTGATTGTCTATTAACATCGTTACATGATTCCATATAGAGCGCTTCTTTAGAAACCTGCCTGGTGTTTTATTATTGTTTGAGGGTCAGCTTGTTTATCTGGAAATCTGTTCGCTAACACGGTCCCAGTTATAATACATCCTTCGAGGCTCTTTCAGCAATACGTTTGGTAACTTTCCCAACGGAATTGGTGAATATGCTATCGTTGATGTCTGCAAGTTATCTGGTTAAGTCCGTTAAAGTGCGAAAAATGGTTTTGCTTCGCAGATTACCTAGTTATTCTGCAGATTCATTAGATATTAATTATTATCAACCAAATATGCGTTATAATGAATAGAAATTGGTTCTTGGCTTAAATAAAATAATAGTTGATTGCTAAAATTAACTTTAATTTGGTATAATCAGTAAAATCAGCTCAGTAGTAGCAGATCTTGTTTAAAGTGTGAAAAGATAAACAGTTACAGCATTTAACAAACTTATTAAACTAGGTAGGTAGGTATGTAGTTAAAACATTTTTAAAACCTTATTGCGATGAAATCATTTATTAGTGCAATCTAAAGATGAGTGGCAATTAGAGTTACATAACAATTTGTTTTGTTTTGTTTTCAATATTGTTTTGCACTTGAACAATTGCGAATGTGTTAATGTGACAGATTGCTACTAATTTAAAGGAAATTTCGCTGCACCTCGCGTCGAAGTTTTTTGTATTCTTAAATGAACATTGATTGTTAATTACGTCTCGCTCTTTAACAGCATCACGCGTGTATGTTTGTACTCCCAATAAATCTTAATTGCTTATTAATGTCGCACTCCTAAAGGTACCTTTACACTATAATATATCTCACATGATTTTTATATGATATGTTATATGATATTTACTACCAACATATTTTTCGTAAGAGTTTTAATGTTTTACTTTACACTTGGCAGGTTTTTCATATGACTTTAATACAAGAAGCCATATATAACTTCTCTAAATTAAAATGTTCCAAGTTCCAAGATTGGGCTACTAGTTCAAAAGTTACAGCCCTTTGAATTTTCTTTCGAAATTGGTTTCTAGTCTATAACTTGATTGAGAAGTCTGATCGAAAAAGTACGAATTGTTTTGGATTCTACGCACCAAAATTAATAAGAAAAAGTGTTTTCCCGAGAAATTTTGGTGCAGTCGATTTTTGGAAAAATGGAAGGTTATACACTGCCTTTTTTTGCCACGAAAAAAAAATTGTCTCAGATCGACCCGGAAAAAAATTTTTCTTATAGAACGTGGCCTGTAGAATCCATAATTTCAAACAGTTCCAAGATTGGGCTACTAGTTCAAAAGTTACAGCTAGGGAATGCAATCCCGCAGCAAAATCTCAATCCCGGTATTTGCGGGATCGTTAGATGTTAATCCCGCGGGAACCCGGTATTTGCGGGATCCCGCAAAATTTTAAATAAATTGGCGGCAAATAAGCAATTCTGTGCGGTTAACCTCTGTATTAAAATAAATCGCTAATTATCACAATAAGTATTCAACAAAAAAGTACCTTCAGGCTAACTTAGAACTCAAAAAAATCACCTGTAAAGCACAAATAGGTGAACTTCTAAAGTGCCTCAAAAATCATAGTACATTTTTAACGAAAAAAGTTTAACAATTATTTTAAAAATAATTTCTCCGTTATGCGTTTCATTAACAAAGCAAACAGAGTCGTCCCCTTGGTCGACATTAAGGATGAGTGTACCCTTATTTGAAAGATTACCCCAAACATTTGAAGGGTTAATTACCAATCAAGACACTATTTGACAATGTGTGTCTGAAAACACCACTACAACCAGACAACCAAATACCAATATACTCGTAAATATTTATTGCTCGATTTATTGTTTATGTAATTTATTCTTTCATTAGTAACTAATATACCTATAATCATTGATTATACACACCTATAATCAATGATATAATCAAAAGTTTACTGGTTTACTCAAATATTCAGCTTTTTCAGATAAGTACAACAGCAAAATGCGAAAAGTAACCATAAAAGGGCGGGATCACTTGGATATTTAAAATAAGTCATGTCATTTGTCATGCAGAAATAGAAACATCCCTATTCCACGATTTACGTATTATTTCCATATTATTTCCTTATGATTTGTCTTACTCTTATGACAGCCATAATACCAAAAATAGTATAGTGTAAACACAAATCTAAATGCTTGTTACTTATCATATGACAAATCACATGAGAAGTATGATAGTGTAAAGGTACCTTAAGACTGGTTGACGCAGAGCTTGTCGACGAATTCCCATCTAAAGTGCCAATAAATACCGATTTTAATATTTTTTCTTCTTTGACACTAAACAAATAAAGATGTCGCAGTTTTCCAACCGCTGGTTTTTCCAGGGAAAGCGACGCATGTTGAGATCATTTCATCACCGAACACTTTGGAGACGATCTCCTCCACTCAAGTAGCTTCTGTAACTTGTCATAAATTCATTCGCGTTCGTTTCGCTATAATAACCAACTCAGCTCGTCGTTGGATACTCTGTGTGGAAGGTTCCTTTTAGCACCTGTTGGACACTTTTTTTTCGGAGAATCTAAACCTGTTATCAAAATTTCCATAACACGCTATAGATGTAGAAGCTACAGGCTACTATACTTTCCTATTCCTTATGGACGCCATATTGGATTTTCACCTTCTACTTCCGACCGTTTAAGCTAGGAAAAATGAAAACGGAATTTGACTCTTGCGTGATTCTTATGTCAGTTATTTTCAAAATGTTCGAATTCGTTTATTTAGTCACAAAACGAGACAGTTTCTCCCCATTTAACCTACACTGTAACTCTCACCTATACGGAGATCTCAATGGTGAGCCACGAATTTGATCCACCCTGTACAAGCAAGAACCCTGAAAGAGAATCAGCAGAACACCGAAGATATATTAATATAATTAAATCTGGACCACGATTTACCTTTTCCCTTCAATATCGCATTGAGTTCAACTTTCCCCTACCATTTCAACGCCCGCGGGTCTCCTTATTATAGTCTAGTCACTCTAGGGTGATAAACGCATTTCCGGTGTTATATAATATAAGCTCTAGACCTCGTATACCTCGGATATGGTATAGTGTGCGCTACAACATACAAAAAATTGTTGCTAAGTATTTAGGCGAGTGTAATATGGGTAATTTTCTTACGCAGGGTAGGTATCAGGAGGGTGGTACCTTTTATTAGTGTGGTCATGCACCCCATGCGGCACCTCCTTGACCACGTGACTGGTTTCTGACGAAAACGGTGAATAAATAGAGGTTTTACCCCAATTTAGATATCGTTAGGAAGCAGTTTAAAGTGTTCGCGTTACACTATCGAATAGACTATATCTATCAAATCTGATATCAACGAGGTTTTTATACGACCTTCCAGTGATGAGATCTGGTCCTTCTTACGGACGAAGGGACACGTGTAACATTTTTGAAAAATGCCCTGAACAAGTTTAAATTTTAAGGCCAACTACAACAATTTCAATCATCATTAATTAACAGCGGCACTATGTAGGAAAAACTGTCAAAATTTGATACTGCCAATTCAGTGCTGCAGCAACACCCGAATCTTTTGCGCATAATTCAAACGATAGTTCTAAAGAATCATCCGGTATGACTAGTCTATTAACATCTGCTTTTTAAGGCAAATGAGTGGAACTTCTTTTGTCATTTATTTTCTTCGGAAAGAAATTTTTGTCTATTAGGGAAACAAATATGGCTTTATTGAAGCTTTATTTCATGAATAGACTAAATCTTCTACTGTAGTCCATGGCCGATTGCGATATTCAAGATATACAATGCGAAATTAGCAAATGTCTTAAATTACATTTTGCGTCCTGTCAATTCAAAATCTTTAGAATCTTTAGTTTGGGGATCTACTTCACATTTTATGTACGGCACGGTGCAAGTTTCCCACACTGATGACAGTGTCGTTAATTGTCTACGATTTGTATTCAAGTATAGAACTAAATTTCCATATACATGTATCTGGCTAATAGGATTAAATAAATTAAGAAGTTCGTGTTCCCAATTTACCGTTTAATTAAGGTTAAATATCTGTTCGATTGCAATATTTCTTGGCGCTAACGCCATGTACAGGACATTCTCCAAATTAAAATGTAATTTGCCAATTAATATGTGTTTTCTTTGACTGTGTATCCCAGAACCGCAATTAATTTTGAATCTCTCTTTTTTTCAGGAGGCAAATGGCGAACTTACGATGGATTCCCGTATGTGGTCTTTAAAAAAGTTTTACATTCAATTCTCAGATCTCTATTCTTGGTTAAATAGCGTTCAAGAGACTTTGTGTGGAAAGGAAAATGGTAGCAACGGAGAATCTTTAAGGACTGTAAGGATTGTGATTAATTCGCTTCTTTTATCTTACAGTTTTTGTCCGTAGCGTTACATTAACGAAGTTGTAAAGAAGAATTCGCTTCTAGAAGTTTTTAACGAACAAGCTAGTCAGTTAGTGCAGTTACATCCAGAAATGGAAGAAGAAGTTACTTGGCGAGTGATGCGTTTAAATTCCAAATGGGAATCGATCGAAACCGCTTTGGGATTAGATTGCAAGAATTGCAGCTTACACACATGCACAGGTTAGATTTTTTATTTTTCCCTCATACACATTCAATGCGTAATATATGTATTTTACTCGTTTCTGGCGTTGATTATGCGAGACATAAATTTGCGTTAGGAATCTCGAAACTATTTACCGAGGAAATACCTGGAGGCGCTCTATGTGCAAAGCCGGTCCATTACACGTTCCGTACATTAACTTTTTAAAATTGCAAACTTTTTTTATTTAAGCAGGCGCTATATTTTGCATAACTTTGCAAGGTAGAAACTTGAATTTACGGTTGCATTGGCACTTTGTTTGGGAAATAACGTGTCCCAAATTTGGTTTACCTGCTTCCATTAGAAATCCAATCTATCCATATTATTGGAATGTATACTTCAAACCGGAAGAAGTATATTCGCTTACCACACTTTTCGCTTAGAATTGTATCACATCTGTAGTGGTATTAGCATTTGTGAGAACTTTTGGCGCTATCCTTCTGTAAAAAGTTAAATCTGTACTGATTCGGTATACTTTTTGAATTTAATTCAATCGAAAAATTTAATCTATTTATCAAGTTTATTATGAGAACGATAAAATACACAAAAAAATAAACATTTAGATAATTAAATAGTTCATGATATGAAAACGTTTTAATCAAATTTTGTTGAAATTGTTATTTAAATATTAGTTTTGTTAGGAAAGTATCCAACCCTATTATTTCGATGGTTAAAAGGTTAATATCACATTGGTCGTTTACAGTTTTGTGGTGGCTGGTGGCCGTTCATCAGCATCATTTGAACATCCCTTGAATTTAGTGCCAGCGCAAAATAGCTAGTACATCGTTGAAAACAATACGTAATGTATGTTAAAAAGTTGGTCGAAGTAGGGACCAAAAGAAACATATTTTTCACAATATAGCAACGGCCTAAAATGTTTCTTTTGAAATTCTAAAAATCTGTGTCTAATTTTTTTCTCAGCATCAGAGTAGAAGTAACGGGTTCACGTAGGTTTTTGGTTATATATCCTTTTCGATTTTGTTAAATTACTAAAGGGAATTGCGAAAGTTTTGATTATGGTGAAGTGTGGTGTACATGAAACCAACGATAGGTTTTTGAAAACTAACAACAACAATCCAACTGTAATTGATTTCAAATTAATCGATTGGTATACACGACCCATTCCACTAGGACTGTTTGAGAAAAATGCTTGGATCTTCTTGAATGATGGAAATTGTTCTCCTCTTTTTTTTTTCTTGCAAAATCTTCGGCTAAAATGTTTTTTTCATCATGTCGGTTTGTTACGATTTTATTAGAAAACCACCCAAAGATATGATACGGGTCATTTCAAGCTCGTTTTGTGATCAGCGATTAATGCAAAAATCAATGCAAATATTGAATAAGTTTACTAAATACAGAGCTTTAACGTTGCTGGGAAAGTGAAGTAAGTAGGTTTTTGAAAATGTGTACTTAGAAGTTACTCTGAAGGCCGAATTGATGTAAAATATTTTCAAAATGGCGACACTTCCCGAAATACCGGAAGGAGCTAGTAACTTGATTATTTTAAATGGCAACCCCTATTTTTTTAATGCATTTTTGGATACTACGTGAAATTTATGGTCTTCTGATATCCACAAGGTTTTTAAGTTATTTTGACTTTATAAAAAATGGCGGATTCAGACGGTACCTTGAAAATTGATTATTTGAAATCGGTTGTAGTTATGGCAATCTATTTTACAAGTGCATAGAGAAAGAATAGGGCTTTCTTTTAGTGTATGACCGCACTATGGAGATCCAAATTTAAGAAATTTCAACGACTAACACAATTTTATATGCAAATAAGATCAAATTATTTTAAAACCTTCCCTTCTTCAACACATGCTTAAAATGAGCGCCTTCGTGTTTCAAACATAATTCAATTCCTTTACTTAAATGTTCTCTTGTAGAGTTCTGTATTATTTGTGGTTCATTGGCTCGTAGTGCAATTCTTATTCTCAAGATCGTGCCTTCTCTTCTCTGTGTCTTTTACATATCCCCACAAAAAGAAATATAATGGGGAAGGGTCCGGGGAACGAGCAGGCCAAATAGACCGTTATATGACCTTTCGGGAAATACTGATCTGTGCATGGAAAATGCGCTAAAGTTAGTCGCCTTAAGGCGAAAACCTTTTTTCATTTTTTAATTATGGCGTCAGTCAAAACCTTATTCCCTAACTATAATCAGAAAATGGACCCAAGTATTCCTTTGGCACTTAAAATACGAAAAACCTCACAAGTTTTTATTATCAGATTTACAGGTCGTTTTACAAAATTTTACCACACTCTCGAACTGAAACTTGGCATTCAAACCCTTGAAAAGCCCTTTAGTGCATTTTCGAAAATATAGAAGAGCAATATTGTTCCTCCCATCTGTTCATTTTTATAGCTTACTTTTGACTGAAATTAAATGTTGTTATTTTATAAACTAGCGAAAATCTTTATCTTACTTGGATTACAGATACTAGTTTTGTACAAATTTTTAGTTCTCACTAGAATTCCGGACAGCCCTTCATTAATTCTAATTGTTTTTCTAATGAAGTTTTTGCTAGCGACTTACAATACGAAAGCAATAAAGGATTTTTACTTTTAAAACTCAGAAATACAAAGTTCTACACTCGGGTATTATTTTTCATAGCTCTTTCAAAGTATTTGTTTCAATTCCCATTAGTATAAACAAAAGTTTTACACCAAGATTGGAGGGGCTGTCAAGAACTAGGTCTTTTATAGACAATTCTGATTGAAAATTATACATTATTGGACCTAATCTATTTTAGTTTTTCTGCGGTGGTAATGAAGCGAAAATACAGTATCAGAAACGCTGATATTAAACTGAGAGTAAATACCTATCCAGCTTCAGTCGGACAGAAGATTACCCCATCCCACAATCTTCAAATTGCTAAAATCTCATTAAAAGTTACCTTTCAACGCAAATTATTGACCGCATCTTGAAAGGATCCAAGCTAAAAATCGGTCACGACGTATTTATTGTAAATCGTGTTATACTATTTCTATTGACGTAAAGTAATCGAAGACAACCATATTTAAAAATAGATTATTTAACTATTCTATCGTTAATAATATAACCGCAATTTTCTAACATCTATTAAAGCTTTATACAGAAACAGTTATAAAGTAAATAATTATACTAAGATTTCTGCTTTTCACGGCGTCTTTACGGTTAATTTTTATATTTACAGCAATTTAGATTATTGCCCACAATAATCATAACTTATTTACCAATTAATTACTGTTGGTTAAGTTTTTATCTCGCGCCTTTATGAAGATCAGAAATTATCTCTCGAGTTATTTAAGTCATGTTTGCTTCCGACCGGCACAACTGTCGCTAGTTTTAACTTGGGAGAGATAAACAAAATTATAAATCCAAAATTTACCCTCCATGTTTTTAAAACGCGTGTAAAGCTTTGCAAATAGGTATATGGGAAATGATTTGACTAAAGAAACTTATTTGTTACTGATAAGTCCTTTTTTACGGGTTGTCCAAGTATCCGAAAGATTGTGTAGATCATTTGCAAATTCGTAATCTTAAATTCTTAAATGCTCGAAGTTTTCGATAAAATTAAAATCTTTATTAAATCCTTCGAAATTTTAAGTTTCATGAGACTTCGATGGTCCAGTTCTGTTCCGATGGTAGGTATGCGAATTTTCAGCGTGGACCTTGCTACTTTCAAAATTTGAGAGATAATTTCGATTTTTTGTGTCCAATGGTGCATTATAATATTAACGACCGGTCATTTGTTTCTAAAAAATTTACGAATCATCTTATATTACATCAAATCTCATGTTTCCTCACTTCTTCTTCGAGAAACTTATTTCAATGTTTAGTGGCAAAAACTCGGATCATCAAAGAAATCGACTTAATTCTAGAGACGTTCTCTAGCGGGCAAACGGACTTGAGTGTGAACGTCGTGTGTTTTGGTATAAATGCAAAATATGCTTAACAAGTTAAAAAGTAATCGTAAACGATTTACATAAAGCGCATTTCCACTTGCATTCATTTCCCATTTGTAAGATGCAACTTCTGTTAAAATCGTAGAAATCCGGCCACAAATATGAAAGATAGCATTGCACATGGGCAATCCATTGTTGACGTGCTACTTCAATTTCAGTTTATGAGAAGAATTTCATTTCAATGCTTTTCTAAATAAGAAAGTTGGAACTGCGCATGCGCAAACCTCAATTTTAAAACTAATGTTAGATTTTCCTTTGTTCCAAGCGCCTAAGTATCAAATTTCACTTAAATAGTTCCATAGATAAAAAAGTTGGCACGGCGCATGCGCAAAATAAAATTTTGAAACTGGCGCTAGATTTTCCTTTATTCCAAGTGCCTATGTATCACATTTCATTTAAATTCTTCCATAAATAAAAAAGTTGGCACTGCGCATGCGCAAAACCAAATTTTGAAATTGGCGTTTGATTTTCCTTTATTCCAAGTGCCTATGTATCAAATTTCGTTTAAATTCTTCCATAAATAAAAAAGTTGGCACTGCGCATGCGCAAAACCAAATTTTGAAATTGGCGTTTGATTTTTCTTTATTCCAAGTGCTTCTGTATCAAATTTCGTTTAAATTCTTCCATAAATAAAAAAGTTGGCACTGCGCATGCGCAAAACCAAATTTTGAAATTTGCGTTTGATTTTCTTTTATTACAAGTGCCTATGTATCAAATTTCGTTTAAATTCTTCCATAAATAAAAAAGTTGGCACTGCGCATGCGCAAAACCAAATTTTGAAATTGGCGTTTGATTTTCCTTTATTCCAAGTGCCTATGTATCAAATTTCATTCAAATACTTTTATAAGTAAAAAAGTTTGCAATTCGGTTTATAAATGGTCGAGATGCGAAAAGGGCACTGTGAATTTTGAATCGATTCGATTCAACTTTTGGCATTGCGTATTATATGGCTAAAGCTATGCCCATATTGAATTTCATGCAATTCAGTTCATAACTAACGGAGATGTAAAAGCGATCGAACATTTCTAAACAAAGTTATCGTTCACACGGACAGATAGATGGACAGACAGACAAAGGAACAGACGGAGAGACCAACCGGCAGGCGAGAGATAGCAATGCAAAATTATAAACGATCTCTAGGATCGTTAATAAACGGCAAAAGTGTAAAATTATGGAACATGTAAAAAACGGTTTTTTGTTTTTTTTACAATAACTTTTTTTGTAAGCGGTACAGAAAAAATTCCTTCCTTGGTACAAGACTCGACACCATAACGAACCAAATAGCGAAAAAAGTAGAACAATAGCTCTTAAGATAAAAAACTAGTAGCGTCGCAAAGTTAGCGGACGGACGGACGGACGGACGGACAAAGTGGCCACAATAGCGCATTTTTTTTTATTTTTGTGGAAATGCGCTAAAAATGATAATGCCTGGATTGTTATGGGGCCCTAGGGACAACTTTCGGTTTTAAATACGGACTCGTAATTGTGAAAATTGCATTACACATGCCACCGCCCTAAAACTGATTCTGTATTCCCCCCTTTTAAAGTCATTATTCACTTACGCCTGTCCACTTTGGACTGCAACTTAAGAAAAATACAGGTTTTTTAAAGTAAAGTATAGCAATCAATGCACCCTGCTTCAGCCAATACCCAAATACACACCGAGCTTGGAATGACAACGTCACCCGGTTCATTAAAAAAAGGAATAAAAAGTTCTTTGAGATATGCCCTAGCACAGTGCAACATAACTTCGGTCAAGTAAACATTCATTGTAGGTTAAGAAGACAACTAGGTACTCCAAGATAAAATAATAGTCCTTAATAATAAGAATTAATAAAAATGGAAAACAATATTGATAACTTTCTATTTATTGATCGATATCGACGCAAGTTTAATCTGTTAGCAAATGGGATATATGGAACAGTGTGTGTCTACGGTATTTTTTGGTATTGTTCGTTGTTAATTTTTTAGGGGGAATTAGTGTTACATGAATGGGGTATGTTTGACGATGTATTTAAACAAAGAAACATAAATATAACAAATAATTAAATTGAGTTATAATAAGAAATATTTGAATTATTTTGAAAAAATTCTTTCTATATCTCGCAACGCATTTATCCAAATGCTATAAACGCACATTTCAGAAACTAAATTTCATGATACACCTTCATACTCTCGATAAATGGAATACCTTCTCTAATTGTTTTCGCCTATATCCTTTTAAGTGCCCTAATCAGACTTCAAGCACTTTCTATTAAAATGTCAAGAAGTTTTTTGTCCTAGCTATAGGCTGCAATGAAAATGATGCACGTTTCCTCTGTAATAATCCGCTCATCAAAACGGTTAAACGACGCGCAAGCCTCGCGTTAGAATAAAAGTTTATCATTAGCATATGCAATGTTCATTTACGGTAATAAGCATTCGCACAGAAGAAGGATTGCACTATGACTTAAAAGGTAATAAATAATAGGTATAAATGCACGTCACTCATAACGGTACGGGATCGATGCATGATAGTGTCTTATTAATGAGTAAAAATGCCCCTAATATGTCTTAGGTAAGCTCCTTTCCTTGTTAGCAACTTTCTTGTCAATTGCATTTGACGTGCGTGAAATGCTTTCTCTTTTTGTTAAAAGAATAGGTAAGGGGTTATCTATTCCGATTAATTGTGCTGGAAATCTACTACCAAGGAATCGATAGCATTTACGTCGAAGGTCGGAAAACAATTTCATATTACGTATTTATGAATTAGGGGATGGAATTTTGGTCAACTGTTACGGCATGACTGATGTTTTGTACTTGTTTGTTACTAGCGTAGCCGCAATTCTTGCAAGGTACTGCATTTTGTGATACCAAGGTGTCACTTGGTACAGCTGTTCTTTAGAACCATTTAGACGATTTGGCCCGAAGAACACGTGATATTTTACGGGTGGGTAGATTTTAGAGGGGGTGGGGGTAATTAATTGTAAAATTTTTGAAAAAACTAAATATTTAATTTTATTTGTTTATTGCTTAGAGACGAGATCTGGGTGTCTATTTCGAATAATTTTAACCCAAGGAATTCAATGGTAGCGTCAGAAATCTTATCCGGATAGAGGAAATCGCCAAAAGTCGCCATTTTAGAAAATGTTTAGACTTATGCTTTTGGTGTCAGTGGATTCATTTATGGTAACAAAAATAACCTACTACAGGCATCGGAAGTGCATGAGAGGCTTCCCTGCCACGGCTACCACACTTTCTGAAATCGTCGTACTCAGTGAAAACCAAGATATTCCAAAGTTTTGATATATTACAAACTTATAATAATATTTTATTTAATAAAAATACACATTAACAAAACAAAAACAGAAGGTCTCGCAGCCACACCTGTCCAGAGCACCGACTGACTTCCATACCTGTGACAGCTTGGACCACAGAGCCTTCTAATGTCTGACTTCAAGAGTCCATCCCCATTCTTCAGGACTTGTAGAGTTTCCCTTTACCTGGTTTGCACAGCCCCCATTTGTGGCCAGCGACTTACGCCGCTCTCTCTGTGTCCAATGCAGCACGAGTTGGGGAAATTAAAACAAGGTGCTTACTTTCTGAAGCAAATATTTGTTTCATTGCCGCATTTATAATTGGAAAAGACGCCTAAAATACCGTGCTTGGCTTTTCTCAGTGAAATTTGAAGGAAAAACAATTTTAGCTCTGATGATTCTATGCGCACAGCATACAGTTTTATTGTGAATTTCTCCACGTCCGCGTATACTGTAAGACTAATTTCAACTTGCGAGTTGAATATCTCCTTAAAGGCAGCAGTAAAGGATAATTTTTTTGCGGCAGGGGCACGCGTTCTGTGTGGGAAGCATAGAACGAATCCTTTACAGCTGCATTTAAGGAGATTTCCAACCCTCAAGCTGAAATCAGTTTTACAGTATATACGCGGACGCGGAAAAATCCACAGTAACTGTATGGCGGGCGGGAATCAGAGGTAAGTGTTTTTCCTTCAAATTTCACTGAGAAAATCAAGCACGGTGTATAATATACTTATTTTTTAAACGTTACTTCCAGGTATAAATGCGGAACGAAAACAAATGTTTGCTTCAGAAAATAAGCATCTTGCTTCAATTCCCCCAACCCGTGCTGCATTGGAGGAACACATAAAGAGAGCGGCGTATGTCGCTGGCTACATCTGGGGTTGTAAAAACCATGTAAAGGGAAACTTTACAAGTCCTGAAGGATGAGTATGGACTCTTGAAGTCAGACAATAGAATATTCTGTTGTCCAAGCGGCCATAGGTATGGAAGGCAGTCCGTACTCTGGACAGCTGTCGCTGCGAAACAGGCTACATCCCCCTTCGCTGATGCAGTTGCCGGCAAGATTGACTGTCACTGTTCCCCTGCATTCCAAAAGTGTATGGGGGTTGCTCACACCAAGGGTAAGGATATTTTATACTTTAATTCGATATAGTTTACCTACTATAGAACCTTCAATATTTAAATACTTAAAACTTTGGAATATCTTGGTTTTCACGGCGCGTGGCGTCAGGGGCGGACTGGCACGGGGGGGGGGGGTGGCGATTGCCACCTGGCCTGTAGATCATAATGGCCCGTTGGAAATTTATAAGTATGTGCTGTATTTAGTTTCTTGCACTATTAATAAATTATTAACACGTTTCTCTAATTGGGGTTGATGTTAGGTTGTTAAAAAATTCTGTTTTAATTGAAGTGTTTTACAATGAATTTATCATTTTTTGTCGTAGCATGAAAGTGCTGAAATACAATGATAGGCGACGCACCTCGTGTGGATTGTATATTTTGTTACTTTTAATTATCAGCTGCAATTTAAAAAAAAACTGTATGGTAATTGATTTTCGAGAAAGGAGTACTTTAAAATGTTTTTGTGGTGCACCTCAGAGCTAACCCCCCCCCCTCGCCACCTTCATTACTACACTAATACTTTAATGGCTTAATGGCCCGTAAGTAAAGTACCCAGTCCGCCTCTGTGTATAACCTTCCTTTTTTACCAAAATATCTCGGGAAAACACGTTTTCTTATTAATTTGGGTGCGTAGAATCCAAATCAATTCGTACTTTTTCGATCAGACTTCTCAATCAAAAGTTATAGACTAGAAACCAATTTCGAAAAAAAAATCAAAGGGCTGTAACTTTTGAACTAGTAGCCCAATCTTGGAACTGTTTGAAATTATGGATTCTACAGGCCACATTCTATAAGAAAATTTTTTTTTCCGGGTTGATCTGAGACAATTTTTATTTCGTGGTTTAAAAAAAGGCAGTGTATAACCAGGAGCGCACTGGCCCGGGGGGGCGGGTGACGATTGCCACCTGGCTTGTAGATCATAATGGCCCGTTGGAAATTTATAAGTATGTGCTGTATTTAGTTTCTTGCACTATTAATAAATTATTAACACGTTTCTCTAATTGGAGTTGATGTTAGGTTGTTAAAAAATTCTGTTTTAATTGAAGTGTTTTACAATGAATTTATCATTTTTTGAAAGTGCTGAAATACAATGATAGGCGACGCACCTCGTGTGGATTGTATATTTTGTTACTTTTAAGTATCAGCTGCAATTTAAAAAAAAACTGTATGGTAATTGATTTTCGAGAAAGGAGTACGAGGCCGGGACATTTCGCCGAATGCCCACAACGCCGACACGATTTTTTGAAGGTCCATATCGCCGACTAGGGACACTACGCCGACGGACACTACGCCGACCGTGCCCACATCGCCGACAAGTGAACAAGGGACACTAAGCCGAACGTGACCATAACGTCGACTCATACAACACTTCTTAATCAAGCTGGACGGTGTGCAACACCAAGTAGCTTTTGACGTTAGGTTATTGTAGGTTCAGAATATTTTTTTAAACTTTTTTCGAACTACAGACTCATACGAAAATTCTTAATCAAACTGGACGGAGTGTGAAGCAAAGCAGCTTTGGATATTAGGTTATTTGTAGGTTTAGGACATGTTTTTTAAAACTTTTTAAAATGCAAACTCATACACTGGACAGAGTATGAGGGGCCTGGATTTTCGAACAGTCGGCGTTGTGGTCACGTTCGGCTTAGTGTCCCTTGCACACGTTTCGGCAATGTGGGCACGATCGGCGTAGTGTCCGTCGGCGAAGTGGGCATGGTCGGCGTTGTGTCCCTTGCACACTTGTCGACGATGTGGGCACGGTCGGCGTAGTGTCCCTAGTCGGCGATATGGACCTTCAAAAAATCGTGTCGGCGTTGTGGGCATTCGGCGAAGTGTCCTAGACCCAGGAGTACGTTAAATGTTTTTGTGGTGCACCTCAGAGCCTCCCCCCCCTCCCCCGCCACCACCACTACTACACTAATACTTTAATGGCCCGTAACCTGTGCAATTCCACCTGGCCCGCAGTTACCCAGTCCGCCCCTGCGTGGCGTCATCAGAAAGGTTGGTAGTGAAGTCTCTCATGCACTTCCGATGCCCGTAGGTTTTGTTAGCATAAATGAATTCCCTGAGCCCAAAAACATAAATCTAGACACCTTACACGACCTGGTCTGCCTTAGAAATATAATTCGACCAAAAGTCTGCCATTTTGTAAAAAATGCCGCTTTTGACGGACTTCCCCTATCCGGATTATATTTCTGGCGCTACCATTGAATTCCTCGAATTAAAATTATGCGAAATTGGACACCCAGATTTCGTGTCCAGGCTATATTTAGTTTAGTTTCAAAAATTGTACAATTAATCATCCCCACTCGTCGGAAAGGTTGCTTTCACAAAATGGAATTGAACTTCATTTTCAAAATTTTACAAAATTCAGTTTCGAAAGATTTAAAATTTCACATCATTGATTTGGAGTCGCATTCCATAAATTTGAATAACTCGAAAGTCACAATGTGTATGATACGGCACAATACGGCACGAAATAAGCTTGTTTTATAGTAAAAAACTAAGAATTTCAAGATCGATACTTCACGAACCTTAAAATACTTGTTACTTCCGCAACCAAACGTTTGATGCTTCACTTTTGACAATTTTCAGGATTCGATGCTAATAAATTTTATTGTGACTGATGGAAATAGACTCTCTTTGCGGTGAAAAAGTCTACTAATAAATCGCAACTTCCGTTCCTTGTAAACGCTAATGGGAATTTTACACCGGCGACTTGCTAATGAAAGACTGCCGACAAAAGTTTATTTAATTTGGTGATTTTGAAGAGTTTCGCCCGACCACACGGTACTCTACTTATTTTAAAACGGGCATCATTATATAAAGAAGCCATAAAGATGAAAAAATAATAAAAGACAGTTGCACGTGAATAGTTGTCCCAAAAATAACTGAGAAATACTATATAAATGCCTGTGAGGTCAAAACTCCTATACATAACGTGGTCAAACAAAAATAGGGAAATAATATATTAAGTAACTTAACGAAGTGATTAAGTAGATGTTACAGTTACGATTTCGCTTTTCAAAATTTAAAAATATTTTATAACAGGCGCAGCTTAGCTATTTTTGGGCCGGTTGCGCGTGTTGCCGGAATAGAATGCACACGAAAGGTGCAATATTCAACTTTTCAAAGATATAAGTTTCATTTTGTCCACATTCCGCCACGTCTACTTCGGATAATTTTTTGGCCGTTGTAAATAGAAGTCTGAGGTTTCTCCTTTTTTTATATGTGAAGGGAATGCACAGATTGAAAATTGTTGACCTTATTTCATTCAAATTTATCATAAGCTCTCAACAGTTAACTATCGCATAAATTTATGCTCATCGTTACCGTCAATTTATATGATTATAAACATGAGAATTGGATCGAGATCGACAGTACTTTCATACTTAAATATTCAAACCGGAATTATCTACTTGAGATAATTAATTCAATTAAGACAAATACCTATATGTGTTTTGATTGAAGTAAACGTACGCTACACTAATTTTTAAAGTGCTTTTTTGCGTTTCTCGACTTCCTGCTTTACATTCCATTCAATTTCCTTTAAATGTTAGCTGTCAAATAACATTTATAATCACAATGAGATATCTTCTACTGTACAGTTATTGGTGAATGTAAACGTAAATGTGATGAGAAAAGAAGTCAGTTTGCCCATTGGGAGTTATAAGCTTCATCAAACTGTTGTATAAAGAAAGGCTTTAGAAATTATGCGAATATCAAACATGTTTGTATTGGCTCGATAAATATGGGAACGGGTCAGATCGTGTGAAAAATGATAGGTACTTGGACTTTGGAAGTAGGGATCGGACTTCGACGAAACCATCGCCACATAAGTCGATCGTATCAACTTATCTTTGGAATGTCCATTGTGACCAGTGCGCTCGAAAACTTCGCCTTCAATAATACACACTTACAGATTCTACATATATGACAAATAAAATTGGATTTCAGCTTCGTCACGTCTTATCCATTTGCAGAATAGCGTCGATTTTCGCAAAAAAAGATATTTCAATGTTTCAACCGATCATTTTGGAAGAAAACGTTTGCTTTTACAGCCATTAGAATTTAGCAAGGGATTTGTATGAATTATTATCATGTAATTACCTATTTACTACCTAACACAACTAAAGGTATTTCATATGCTAACACTCAGAAGGGCACATTCATTCACACCGCGAAACAACAACGTAAGGTCTAATCGACTTGAAATGGGATTCATGGGGTGTAAATAACCCTTAAAGCATTAAAACAGTTCATAGCAAATCCGAAAAGCACATTCATACTTCTGAATAAAAGTGCTTACCCCCATCCTAAAACAAAAAATTAGGTCTTATTGACTTGCAATGAAGTTTACGGGATGTAATCAACCCTTAAAACATTAATAAATTCATAGCAAAAGCTTGCATCAGCAGAGCACCATACTTCTCAATAATAGTGCCAACCTCCACGTAAAACAAAAAAACTGTGCGTAGGAACTACAGTCTACACACGACAAAAGCGAAACTCCCCTAGTTTGAAATGTAAACGTTATGTATTATTGCTATACAGGTACGGTAAACAACTAACACGCCAATTGAACCGTCCCCATTTCTGACGTAATTCCACATTTACAAATGTTGGGATCACATTGACTAGCAATGGAATTCGCGGGGTGTAATCAACCCTTGTAGTACCTTGTCTAGCGGCTGTGGAAATCCGTACTGGACATCCTTCGAGGTTTCTCTGGACCAGTGGATCGTGCGGCGTTGGATTGTTCCCCAATGGTTAAAGCATCGTTCGTAGTCTAGTACGGCCTTTTGTTTAATTTGGCCAAGCTTGGCCGAATATGATGGGCGATACTGGGTTCGAACTGACAAAAAATTGGTCTCGCTCTACCTGTTCGTCGATGATGTACTTATTGGATGAGGGTACGGCTTCGATGTGGAAATGGTGGTCGCATCTCCGAAGCGATCTCTTTTCTTACAAAAATTGTGCATCTTTCATATACATGTAGCGGTTGTTTCGTGTTGGGATGAGCAATTGTATTACTAAGTATGAATGTGCTCTTCTGATTCATTTTTTTTAAATGCTTTAAGGGTTGATTACACCCCATGCTATTGCAAGACGATGAGACCCCAACTTGTTGTTTCACCTTGGGGTAAATATCTTTATTACCAAGTATGAATGTGCGTTGGGGTAATTGCTAAGTATGAATGGCACGCGTTTGATATTAATTTTTTTAATGCTTAAGGGTTGATTACAGCCGGCGAATCTCATTGCAAGTCTATAAGACCCTAGCAGACTCAATGGTCATTCGGGTTTTTAGAGGCTGTGATTTTCTGCTATTTTCACGGAGAGCTTATACCATACTATGTATATGTACCTATTGTTAATGAGTCGCTTACCTAATAGCGTGTTATCTGATTATTGTTCGGGTCGAAGAAAAAATTGACCAATACAAGATCGGTTTTTACAATTGTCTATTAATTTCTATGGCAATATTAATATCCAGTAAGCAGAGACGCAATACATGAGTATTAGCTTGTAATTTAAAGGGCACAAACAGGGGCGGACTGGGTAACTGCGGGCCAGGTGGAATTGCATAGGTTACGGGCCATTAAAGTATGTGTAGCGCGGGGGGGGGTTAGCTCTGAGGTGCACCAAAACATTTTAACAAGTACTCCTTTCTCGAAAATAAATTACCATACAGTTTTTTTTAAAATTGCAGCTGATAATTAAAAGTAACAAAATATACAATCCACACGAGGTGCGTCGCCTATCATTGTATTTCAGCACTTTCAACATACCACGACAAAAAATGATAAATTCATTGTAAAACACTTCAATTAAAACAGAATTTTGTAACAACCTAACATCAACCCCAATTAGAGAAACGTGTTAATAATTTATTAATAGTGCAAGAAACAAAATACAGCACATACTTATAAATTTCCAACGGGCCATTATGATCTACAGGCCAGGTGGCAATCGCCACCCGCCCCCCCGGGCCAGTGCGCCCCTGGTTATACATGGCCTTTTTTGAACCCCGAAATAAAAATTGTCTCAGATGGCCCCGGAAAAAAAATTTTCTTATAGAATGTGTTGGTAGCTATCCATCTTATAACGACTCAAAACGGGGTGATATTGACTAAGTGGATTGATAAAGAAGGTTTAGTGTCTTTATCAATCCACTTATAGAATGTGGCCTGTAGAATCCAAAATTTCAAACAGTTCCTTTGAATTTTTTTTCGAAATTGGTTTCTAGTCTATAACTTTTGATTGAGAAGTCTGATCGAAAAAGGATTTGGATTCTACGCACCCAAATTAATAAGAAAAAGTGTTTTCCCGAGAAATTTTGGTGCAGTCAATTTTTGGTAAAAAAGGAAGGTTATACACTGCCTTTTTTTGAACCCCGAAATAAAAATTGTCTCAGATCGACCCGGAAAAAAAATTTTCTTATAGAATGTGGCCTGTAGAATCCATAATTTCAAACAGTTCCAAGATTGGGCTACTAGTTCAAAAGTTACAGCCCTTTGAATTTTTTTTTCGAAATTGGTTTCTAGTCTATAACTTTTGATTGAGAAGTCTGATCGAAAAAGTACGAATTGATTTGGATTCTACGCACCCAAATTAATAAGAAAAAGCGTTTTCCCGAGAAATTATATACACAGGGGCGGACTGGGTACTTACGGGCCATTAAAGTATTAGTGTAGTAATGAAGGTGGCGAGGGGGGGGGGGTTAGCTCTGAGGTGCACCACAAAAACATTTTAAAGTACTCCTTTCTCGAAAATCAATTACCATACAGTTTTTTTTTAATTGCAGCTGATAATTAAAAGTAACAAAATATACAATCCACACGAGGTGCGTCGCCTATCATTGTATTTCAGCACTTTCAAAATACTACGACAAAAAATGATAAATTCATTGTAAAACACTTCAATTAAAACAGAATTTTTTAACAACCTAACATCAACCCCAATTAGAGAAACGTGTTAATAATTTATTAATAGTGCAAGAAACTAAATACAGCACATACTTATAAATTTCCAACGGGCCATTATGATCTACAGGCTAGGTGGCAATCGCCCCCCCCCCCCCCGGGCCAGTCCGCCCCTGGGCACAAACCTTTGGTAAAATGTCATTGCTGAATTTTATTCCGAGCTCTCGAACTAATAAGGTAATAACTGTGCTTTATATAAAACGTTTACAATTTTGGGGATTTACGAAAATTCAACCGGTTTAACCGGGTTATGGTAGATTTTGTTATGGTTACAATTATTGGGACAATTGTTTCTACCAATCCGGTTAAAACGATGCCTTTTTTTTTAAAATTAAATCGCCTATTCTCTAGACAAATTTTTACGTATTTTAAGATTTGGAGTTGATAATTTATAATTTTGATCAATTTCGGCAACCAACTACTGAAATCAAATTTGGTGGGGTTTTGAGATTATACGCATTTCGTGCATATATCTATCGATAAAAATCGCCCCTTCGTAAACAAACCGTAATTACGTTTTATCTTCGACACGTTTAATGCTTAACCGCAGTTATCAATCCACTGTGTGCGTATAGTATCGATCAAATTCCCTAGTTATTTTCGTCGTCATTAATAGCTTCCACGCGAGCGCTAATAACAGCTAAAAAAAAGTGACAAGAGCTTTTTGAGTTAAATGCGTTACTCTCCCCACGTTAGAATGAATACCCTTCTTTTTAACCGTGAGCTTATTTTTAGTCAATACATCTTAATTTCACGGAAATGTACATCGACAACTAGTGGAACAATTTCTTCATGTAATTGGTCTACTAATTAAAGAAATATCAGTACATAACCTAATCGTTTAAATGAATTTGACAAATAGGCTTAATTTAAATATAACTAAGCGCTAAAAACAAATGTCACTGTTGAGGTCGGAATGGCTGAAGACATTCCGACCAAAATAGCTACAAAAAAACTCTTCAGCGTTGCTCTCAATGGTTGTACGCATGCATGTATAATCCCGACGAACCATTTTCTGATGCACTAAATTCGTGTGTGTTTAAATTTCGTCATTTTTTTTAGATGTGGAGCACGAGCTGAAGAGATTGCGTACGTGGATGAAAAGTACAGAAACGCGCCTAAAGCCTTTGGTTTTTAGGGTCAAATGGAGCAAGACTGAACTAGAAAATAAAATTTTGGAGCATAAAGTAAGTAAGAATTTATTGTTTACGAGGAAGATGCGTATATAGAATGTGAGAAAGTATCCAACAGAATGTTAATATTTAAATTTGAATGGCGGAAACTTATTTCCTGTATTGTGAGATACACTTTTAATTGCCGAGTTACGACATTTATTTGTCTTTTCAGTTTCGGAAAAGCAAATAACAGTGGACAAATACCGCAAATGCCATTTTGAAATGTTATATTATTGAGTAATTTAGCCAAGGGGCACCACGGTGTATTCACTAGGTGTTTATTTACAAAGTCAAGCAAGACCGAATTTAGTACTTATACAAGATTTTAATTAGGCTCCTCATTTAATCATCTCGCTTGCTGGTTGCAAATTTTCCGGATTTTTTTTTGGGATTTGCACCGTGTATGCGCTTGACGCAATGCTACAATTTAATTAAAGCAAAGCTCAGTTTTAGTGTCGGCAGTTTGGCACAAAAATGTTTCAGTCAATTATCAGAGATTCCGTAAACACGGTTAAAGGTACAGTTACAAGTAAACAAACGCAACAAGACAAGGTTGTAGTTTATGAACCTCGTCGTTATATTTCATCCATGACGAACTCGGTAGTCAACACTGTAACTGCAGACTGCAAAAAAAAGATACGAGTAATCCGAAAATAAAACAAGGGGTGTCTTGTTACTAAAAAAAATTGCAGATTTATAGGTTTCCAATAAAACTCCGCCTATTGATTTTCCACTATTGAATAATTGATGAACGCTTAAAGACAAACAGGAATTATTTTGATTCGAATAACACGCGTGTCAGTATTTAATATTTTGTGTCGTTACTGTCAGTTGCAGTTGTTAAATTTCTGTATAAGTACATCGTAGGACGAACCTACCTTTTCATTTCATATAAACAAGGCTCGCAAACGTCTGGGAACGAATATACATTTCCATCACTTTGTCACTAAATAAACCGATACAATGGAATAACCAAGGGTCCTCAGTATTACCAGTATTTTAACGAGCGTTTATTTTAACCTTGCAAAATACATACAGGATGTTTTTTGGGAGCTTTAGTTGAACGTTTCTGGGAGAGTGAAATAGGCACTTAAGAGTTACTTTTAAAATCGATGTAAAATACTTTCAAAATGGTGGCACTTTCGGAAATACGGGAAGTAGCTAGTAAACTTCGTTGTTTTAATTTGAAGTCCCTATTTTTTATTGCATTTGTGTATTCTACCTGAAATTTCAGTTCTTTTGATATCCACAGGTCGATGTCTACCATTTATGGTTTTTATCTTGACTTAAAAAAATAACGGATGCAGACGGTATCTTGATTGAGTACTTAAAAACGGGTGTAGTTATGGCAACCCATTGTTACATGCATAGAGAAAGAATAGGGCGTGCTTTTAGTGTACTTAAAAAAAGTTCAGTTTTTTTCAAATGAAATGCCCGTTTTCTTACTATTGCATTTGCTAGAGAATCAAAATTTGCATATGTTGACATTTTCCTATAGCTATCTCTAACAGTTTCTGAGTGATTTCCATTACATTGATATGATACCATTTCTTTCGGATTTTCTTTTTAGTAGATTCCCATGTTTAGGGTTTAAATATTAGTTGCATCCATAAAATCCTAAAAAAGTACCATTATCGTCCATAATGTGCATTCGATTTAACCAGGGGACCTCCCAAGTCTAATTGAGTAATTATAGCAAGAAGTATTATTCTGTAGTAAAAATCGTATACAGATATTTGAGTCCGCCTTAGGCTAGCGAATGCTTGATTTTTCTTGGGGAGGGAAAGGAATTTAGCCTTATATGCAGTGATGTAAAAACCGCCGAAATCGTTTAAACGGCGCGGATCTAAGCTGTCGCTGAAACAGGTATAAGGAAAGCTTTAAATCTTTTCAGAAAATTTACAAAAAGAAAACATCTTCATCAGGCCTTTCATCGCATCTTCTCGAGAGGTGCAAATTTTTGCTCGAGCGACCCATATAATAAAAGCACACAAGAGCGTCGTTTTTGCAGAAAAGTGCGAACTATTGTCTATATGTGCCCCATGATATCCCCATTGTAGAGGGGGGGGGGGCTGAATGTTGATTTAGTCTCCTGATTTCGACCTTACAGCACAACATCACTTTTCTACGTGTGCTTTAACACACATCGGTGTCCCAATTTTAGAGGAGGAGGCTGGATGTTGACTTTTAATTTATTCAGAGTCTGTTAATACCTCAAAATGTCGAAAAATTGTTCGGTATTCTTGAGAACGTCATATTACAGACAATAGCCCCATTAAATTCATATGTTTTGACGTCAAAATATCTGAACTGCATCTGTCTATGTAGTGGTAAGACATATAATTATGATTCAAGCCTTATTTTGAACGGTATGTATTTTGAAAAATATTAGGTCAGGTTTACCAGTTTGCATCAGCGTGGAAGAGCCATATTCATTTTTTTTTAATCTTCTGGTTAATGACGGACCATCAACAAGGTATATTGAGCTGCAGCCTAGGGCCCTAAGGAGCTGGAGGGATAATAGGTAGGTGCCTATAAATATTAACATTTTTAGTGCTTGTTTTTCATGTTTCAGCTTAACTTATCTATTAGGTAGTCTATATAAATTTCTTTTTTTCGGTAGAAATTAATTGTCAGATAGACTTATTTTTTTTCTGTTCCTACACTAGGTAAATCACCTTAACAATGTACAAAAGAATGTAAAAAATAACTAACGATCTCAATCTGTCTTCATCTGTAGTAACTTCAGTCGTGTGAAGGTAGCAATAACCGACCAGCAATAGATTTTGCATATTTCTTGTGAAGTTAGCAATATATGTGCAAAAATATGCATATGAATGGATAAATTCTATTTGGGGGTGTTGTAACATTAAGCTCCTGGTAAGCGACTATTTTGGTGTGGGCGAAAGTTTTGGAGGCAAATGCGAGGATAAATTTACATAGAGGAAGGTTTAAAAGGGAGGAGTTTTATAAAACGTGAAATTTCTTGACTCAAGTTCCTGGTAAGCGAGTATTCTACGTGGGGGGAAATTTTCCTTGAGAGTGAAAATTTCGGAGGTAAATGTTTAGGGAAAAATTTACCTGGGCCACTTTTCTAAGCCTCTATTCCGATGCGACGTGGGCGAATTCTCCTGTGGGAGCGGGAATTTTGGAGGTAGATATTCCAGGGGATCAACTTAGTTGGGGCGAACGGGGGGCTGAACGTGAAATGTTCCTTGAAGTAAGTAAGTTCTGAACGAGCGCGTGTTGGGGATAAACTCAGAGAGTGAATTTGAGAAAAGGTTGCATTTTCGAATTTACAAGTTAGTCTTATGTCCACTGCTGCTGTAGAAAATTGCGCTTCTTTGAAAAATAATACTGAATTCTGAAGAAGATAGGTACATTAATTGTTTGAGGATTTGCTTGAAAGCTTTCGGGTGTTCTCTTGGAGTTGACCGTATTCAGAGCGTCCAAAAAGATTTAAATATTTTTTTCCTGTTACGATTTAAGGTCGATTTTCACTTGCGTTGCACTAAACTTGGCGACGTGACGAGATTCCGCGCTGCAAAGCGTCGCTAAAGATTTCACGTTTTTAAATTATTCACTACTGTTTACAACGCCATGCATTTCAAACCATGAAATCTTGATTTAGCGACGTAATGTTTCTTTTAGAGGTACGTCATCTTGGGATAGAATTTGAAAAAATGTTTCTAAAATCGGAAAGGGCAAACCAAAAATCTTACGTTTTGAGGGTGCTAAGAAAAGTTAAGTTTTGAGACTGAGCTCCTAAACGAAACCAAGAAAAAAATCGTTGTTTTGGTCCCCTCTACCGCTAACTTTATTTTCGTGCTTCATTAACACTTACATTTTACTTGGCACCTCATTTCTTGAAAAAGAAACTTTGAACTTAAAAAGTGGATTTGTTTTCAGTGAGAGGTTCAACTTTGTCGATTATTGACGATGCACAACACTGCTCTAAAATTTATTAGATTTACAATGTCAAGCTGCCATCTTTTTTAATGACGTTCCAAGAGTGAAACTTTTATAGCTCATTTGAGTGTTTTTCAATGGGTCACTAAGTTTAAAAATAGAATTAAAGAAGGAAGAGACGCTGAGTTGTTCCATTTGCTGATCTATCACAACAGGCGGCAATTTTAAGTTCATAACATTGCAATGGACCACTGATGAATTCCGAAGCAATTGACATTGGAAAAACAAATTCTAAGAATGGAATACTGGCTGACCAAGTTGAGTACACTACAATCGTCAGCACACAACATCTAAGCGAATAAAAAAATGAAAGGTAGTGGCCCCATAGGCTTCACAATTGAAGATCCGAACTGAAGGCAGCATGGTTAGTAGAAACTTAAAATAAGTACAAAACATGAAAAACTAAATTATGAGTGATTTATTAATTTAATCTAGACAAATAATTATTGCTTTGACATTATGACATTACAGTAATTGTTGATAAAGGTTTCTATAAGAAATGTTTGTTTAGCTTTTTATCTTAACATAGAAAAATTGTTTTTTTAAATGATAGTAAACGCGTTAAAGCCTATAATTCATTATTTGAAAGGCGGAGATACCACGTGTTAGTTAATTCATGGGTAGGCAACCTACCTTACAGCTATGTATTGTAAACACCGCGTAGGCGTTAACTAACACAGTCTTCGATCTCAATTTCAATGGAGGCGAACACCCATCAAATCAGACATAACACGCATAGGGAAGGAAATGAATATAAATTTAGGGGGTGCAAGTTTAATAAAAGAGACAGGTAAAGTTGAAAATGGGCAACTTTTCGTTTATAGCGCCTATATTTTATTAGATTTTCGTGCTTCACGCAATTCCTTTTAGAAAACTATAGATCGTACACGCGTGGTGGCATGATGGAGGAGTACATGAACCTTTAATGCGTTTCATCTATCGGGTCATTTTTAAATCTTAGATTGAATTGTGGGTGCAATCTAGTATAAAAGTAGTGACCCTTGCTCTCTCATCATAGTTATTTTGTTACATTTTTTTGGGAAGTTGTCTCTTTCGCAGTACTGTGCCCGTTTTGCATATGTGTAATCAACTTTGACCGAATTGGTCTGCTGAAATAGTCTTTGTGTGATTTATGGACCAGTTCTTGTTGGGATATGTGAACATTTTTATTTGTGTTATTTGTCCAACTATAAAAAAATTGTCCACACATAGCATTAATAGTTTTTTTGCGAAAAAAATACAAAATCGGTGTTAGGATGGCAATTGTGTGAAAATGCATTAGAAAGCTTAAGCAGATACCTACTAAGATAAACATGGGTTTTAATATTTTTATGAATGTTTAGTTCTCTGCTGGTGTATTTTTTTAATTTATCCAGTTCTTTAGACCTGAAAATTTTATCAATTTTTCTGAATCTACATTTCCTTTTTTTTGAATATTCAATTTCTTTGAATTTGCATTTTTTATTAGCTTAAAGTGTTGTATATGCACTAACCCATATAATTTAGCAATAACGGACCAGCAATAAATACGCAAAAATGAATAAACCCTAACTAGTGGTGTTTGGAGACCAATTATATCAAATGTTGGGATTGATATTAAATCCAAACATAACATCCTTTAAATAACGTCACTAAAAATGATACATATGGGCATATACATATTATTTTTTTTGGAAATAATTTTCATATTTGCTTCTCTTTCGGGAACAAGCAGATTCAAAATAAGAGTGTATGGACACCAAGTATATCAAATATTGCAATTGATATTAAATCTACACACATCATCCCTTAAATAACTCCAATAAAATGTATAGGTAGGGTTTATTTTTTTTAGAACTGAATAAATCCAAATTAGGGGTGTTTAGACACTAATTATATTAAATGTTGCAATTGCTCTACAGATAACATCCCCTAAATAGCACCACTAAACAGTGCCTATACACGAAGGCTTTATTTTTTGGTAAATAATTTTCAAACTTGGTTTTCTTTCTTAAGTCACTTAGTGGGGAGAAACATCCAAAGTAAGGGTGTTTGGAAACGAAGTAGGTATATCAAATATTGCGATTAATTTGAGAAATCGTCCCTAAAATAACTCCAGTAAAATTAGGCTTGTTTTATAAACTATTTTCAAAATTACACTATAATCATTAGAAAGAAACTTTTGTTATAGCTTATTATTGTAGATCATTCTTTTTGTTGTCTTGTTATTGAAATATTTTGACATCGAGCACCGTTGTGAAGGAAAATTTAGTCACAGTTCTGCCTGACGATGAGATCAAACCTTTCATCACTTCGGAAGAGGGTAGGTCTAGATCAGCTGTACCTGACGGCGGGGTTAAAACTTTCATTGCTTATATCTCGAGAACGGAACACACAAAGCGATTGTGATAGGGCTCAATCATCCAGGGCCATTGTTGGCCCCCACGGGTCCTAGTATCATTTAATTATCGAGCCTCCATGTTTGCGAATGTATCAGTCTTACCTTTTTTTAACTTTTCTGTATTGTGTGTGTGTGTGTGTGACACTTTTACCATCTATGGTGAGATGATTGTACTAACATTGAAACAGAAGCTCCCTCAGTGATTACTTGTTTAACAAAAAAATCAATAACTGGTGAATTAAATTTGATCAATAGCTTAGGTTTGTAGTACCTTGATAGATGGCACTTCCTTTTTAAGACTGTGCTCAAATTGCGCCAATTCAAAACAGGTGTGTTTTACAAAGGGGCCGTTATTTTATTGAGTTCAATATTAACGTTAGTTTGACATTTTAAAACAATTAGATTTCACAAGAAGTTCGTTAGTTTGTTACGACACATTCGTTATTGTACACAATTAGACAACGGCGTACAAAGTCGTTTTGTCACTCTCCAAATTGCGCTTGTATTTCGACATACATTACCATTGAATAAAAACACTATTTATTCAATGGTAATTACTATTCAATGACATTACCGAATCGGAGCGAAATGAAAACTTGAGATAAGTGCCTATATCGTAAAGTGGTTTTAAAATAAATAAATAAATAAAAGGTAAATAAGCAATGGTTTAATTTTAAGTGAAATCTGAGTGAGTAAATGTTAATTAAATACGTAAGTGTTAGTTTAAAATAAACTTGTTCTCTACACTCACACACTGGTCATTTCGACAAAAAGGGCATTTTTCAGAACTGGCATTTGGCAAAAGGCAATGCCTTATTTTTGAAATACAACTTACAAGCAAGGTTCAATACAAAATTCATTAATTTTTTTTATTGCTTTTATTATTTTTTATTTTCGTGACTATCCCATTCAAATTTGATTTTTTAATATGAAATTTTACGGTTTTTAAAATGATATATCTGTCCAATGATCTTTGCTCAATTTAAATCGTCGAAATTGCATCTTTGGTATGGACTTTCCTTTCCACTTGTCAAATTTGCATTTTACTAGTACTAAACACTATTTACTATAGGCTTCGTATAGATAATCATTTCAAAATCCCCATTGTCGCATAAACCGGTGTAAGGATATAACCAGTTTCATCAACCCTTAGCTCTTTGTTTAATCCTTCTCAAAATGAATATACCTAATTTGAACTAAGTCTTGACACGCAGGTAAATTTGTTTGTTTACACGTTTCAGGGATTAATCTTTAAAGTTTAAACTTGTCAGTTTTTCTTAGGACTAAGTAAATAAACTGATTTATATGCTTACGTATCTTGTTGCCTTTCCAATGTACCCTAATTTATTGACCGATTTAACCAATACTTGAGATGGTTGATTGATTGAGATGTTTCAGGGACCACTCTAAATTTCAAGTTTGACTAAAATCCGTTGTAGTTTTTGGGGTTTGGAAAATGTTAAACAAAATTAAGTAAATGTATAAATTACCATAAGATAGTCGGTTCCTGCACCTGCGTAATTATTTAAATTGAAAACAACTAAATCAATTAAAAACGGAATCCTTCAATATCAAAGATCCATTTCTTTTGGAATTTATACGATTTTAATAAATTTGACAACAAACACATAACCACGTTAAATATTCGAAAAAATCCTCCTGTTAAGGTACCTTTACACTATAATATATCTCACATGATTTTTTATATATGTTATATGATATTTACTACCAACATATTTTTCGTATGAGTTTCAATGTTTTACTTTACACTTGACAGGTTTTTCATATGACTTTAATACAAGAAGTTACGAAACCTATATAACTTCTCTAAATTAAAATGTTCCAAGATTGGGCTACTAGTTCAAAAGTTACAGCCCTTTGAATTTTCTTTCGAAATTGGTTTCCAGTCTATAACTTTTGATTGAGAAGTCTGATCGAAAAAGTACGAATTGTTTTGGATTCTACGCACCAAAATTAATAAGAAAAAGTGTTTTACCGAGAAATTTTGGTGCAGTCGATTTTTGGTAAAAAAGGAAGGTTATACATGCCTTTTTTTGAGGCTCGAAAAAAAAATTGTCTCAGATCGACCCGGAAAAAAAATTTTCTTATAGAACGTGGCCTGTAGAATCCATAATTTCAAACAGTTCCAAGATTGGGCTACTAGTTCAAAAGTTACAGCTAGGGAATGCAATCCCGCAGCAAAATCTCAATCCCGGTATTTGCGGGATCGTTAGATGTTAATCCCGCGGGAACCCGGTATTTTCGGGATCCCGCAAAATTTTAAATAAATTGGCAAATAAGCAATTTTGTGCGGTTAACTTCTGTATTAAAATAAATCGCTAATTATCACAATAAGTATTCAACAAAAAAGTACCTTCAGGCTAACTTAGAACTCAAAAAAATCGCCTGTAAAGCACAAATAGGCGAACTTCTAAAGTGCCTCAAAAATCATAGTACATTTTTAACGAAAAAAGTTTAACAATTATTTTAAAAATAATTTCTCCGTTATGCGTTTCATTAACAAAGCAAACAGAGTCGTCCCCTTGGTCGACATTAAGGATGAGTGTACCCTTATTTGAAAGATTACCCCAAACATTTGAAGGGTTAATTACCAATCAAGACACTATTTGACAATGTGTGTCTGAAAACACCACTACAACCAGACAACCAAATACCAATATACTCGTAAATATTTATTGCTCGATTTATTGTTTATGTAATTTATTCTTTCAACAGTAACTAATATACCTATAATCATTGATTATACACACCTATAATCAATGATATAATCAAAAGTTTACTGGTTTACTCAAATATTCAGCTTTTTCAGATAAGTACAACAGCAAAATGCGAAAAGTAACCATAAAAGGGCGGGATCACTTGGATATTTAAAATAAGTCATGTCATTTGTCATGCAGAAATAGAAACATCCCTATTCCACGATTTACGTATTATTTCCATATTATTTCCTTATGATTTGTCTTATGACAACCATAATACCAAAAATAGTATAGTGTAAACACAAATCTAAATGCTTGTTACTTATCATATGACAAACCACATGAGAAGTATGATAGTGTAAAGGTACCTTTAAAATTTGAGGGGCATTTTATATTACTTTTTGGCAACCGGTTTTAGCCCCTATTTCGACCCCTCCCGAGACCGAAAATCTCTGTTGCCAAAGCGAAATTTTTAATAATTAGAATTGAGTTACGTTTTGGGCTGGAAAGTACATTTGATGGGCACTCAATGTTTTTTTAGAATCTCCTTTACTAATGAGGCCTTTTTTGCTTACCGAAGCTCGCCATTCATTGAAGCTAAGGAGGTAGAGACTACAGAGCTCATGATTGTTGATTCTTGATATTCTTAAATCAATCCCTCATATGCAGCTATCAAGACACGGTGCGCGACGTTTTGGCGGACGTGACGTTACGTCGGCGATATTTATCGGCGAGCGGGCGGTTGTTTCGTATAATTAAAATTAAGCTTGAGTGCTGGCGACAAAATTCCGGACTCGTAGGTAATCCCAACGTCATCGATCCCTATGTGATCGATCGGATTAGGATTAGCTTGAGTATCTGCGACAAAATTTCGGACTCGTATAATCATGTCCGCTAAAGTTAGTAACTTATGTTTGGGCCTGAGAGGTTACTGCAGTAGTGCCAGTGTCTTGATTTATAACTACCCCTTGACGCACAATCTTTTGAAGTAAATCAATCCCGCGATGTTTTGCAATTGTAGACGATGCATTTACATGTCCAAGATTGTATGTTGCCATAACTCGCATGGTTGCCTCTTCATCTAAAATATCCCGGGTTCTTCTTGACCGTAGCAACAACCCATTCTTGATTGCAAGCGCTCTAAGGTATAGCTTTCCCAAACTCCATGTCGTATTCTTCTTGTTAACTTACGGAGACTTAAGATGATATCAATGTAAGTCTACCACAGAGTAAATGTTGAGTTGTAATTTTATATGATTATTTTGTAAGTAGGTATTAAGTATTTAGGGATAAATCACTTTGTTAGTCACGTAAGGAGTAGATGAAACGTCATGTTATCTTAGCACTTTTCGCGAATTCTGTCAGACAATCTCAATAGTTTCAGGAAAGGCCCTTCTGAGAAAGGTTCTCAGTAGGGATTGCAGTTTACTCAGTTCTTCAGAATTCAGTAATCCTGATGGACTTATTCAATAAGAACCCATTAACTTTAAGTCATTTTCTTTGTAGCACAGTTCGTAGTATTATTTATTTAGATCCAAATCAGTCACTTCAATTGTTAACAGAGTCTTTTTATGCAAGTTTTTGTCATATTAAAGTCCAGTCGTGTTTCAACTCTAATGTAAGTTACTTCAATAAAGGTTAACCATTTCATCAATTTGGTTTTAAGTAACTTAAAAAATCCTAAGTTTTTATTTTATCTATTTTATCTATTTTGCAAGAAAGATGAAAAATGGAAAACTGGAGAAATTAAATAATTCTGGGAAAATTTGTTCATGTAGACACTCCAGGAGCAATGGGTGCAGATGTCTCCAAAAGCCTTGTAAAATTAGCTTGTGGGCTCTCATTCTCTTTCCATAAGCTTTTCCGTCAAGAACTTTCGCCACGGCTCTTTCCGCGAGTAATCCACTCGCTAGCCACAAGTTTGATCAGCCAGTGAAATGCGTTTTTGCAGAATGATAACAGTATCCCATTGTAGACACCTTTCCTGTCAAATTAAGTCCAGCCAATTTTTGTTTAACTTTCTGATCTATAGAAATGTCCCTCTACCCTGGAATCCAACACTGCTTTTGGGATTTCTTCGTAGTTAAAAGGATTAGAAGCGTTATACTAGAATTCATCCACTGGCTCAGCGATCGTAGGTCAGTTGCAAGCTGTGGTTTCTGGTTGGTCAAATAAGGAACAAGGGGTAACAATTGTTTGTGTATTTGAAAAGTAGAGTGTCTTTTTGCATTATCTATAACACAGGGGGGCTATAATAACGTTCAATTTTTTAAAAAATCGCTATTTTAAATATCTCATTTCCGCTCGAGATTTCGCTTTGGCAACAGGCATTTTCGGACTTAATAATTTTGGTTTTTGATTTCTTAAATAATCCCTAATAATCGTAAGGGATAATTCGAGTAATCACCAGATAAATCTCTTAGGAACGAGTGATACTTGATCGCCTGTTTAAATTCAAAAATTCTGAAAGAAGTGTTGCCTTTATCAGTATCCTTAAAAGTGTTTTATTTTATTTTATTTTATTATCCCTCTCTTGTTTTGGGCCCTCAACAGGCATGCGCCCAATTACAGAGTGACCCGCATAATGCTATTTAGAGGTGCCTCTGCAGAAGGCAGTTGTTGTAGGGGGTTGGAATTTTTATTTTTCTATTACGAATTAAATTCTTCATCGCTTCTGTAGCAAGACGAAACCTTACATCGTATTAATATTAATTATCTTGTATGTATTAGATTATTATTTCACATTGTTTGTAACGAGGTAAACATGATTAAATTTCAAGTACAGATAATGAAATAAGGTATTTCAGTAAAATTTTATTATGTTTATTGAATTACTCCTCATAGTATTCACTGAATAGCAGCAGTAAAAATATCGAATCCGTTATTTTAAATGTGCCGGCACAGTAGCGTCCTACAGAACAGATGCCGCTATTTAAAAAATTTCCCTCCAAAACAGCTCGTATGATAATTGCGGTTTACGGATCAGAAAATTTGACACGGAAAATATGCGGGTACGTAAATGAAGTCGGATTTGCAGGTAAAATGAAGTTTATTTTTATCAGTGATGCGATCAGTGGACTTAATTGTTTTACTCGAATATTTTCGTAAGTATTCGTAATATAACGCCGGCTAGTTTTTCCCTCTCGAGAGAAACAACCGGTGTATTTCAGATTTCAGTGCAGTCTGTAAATTATGTTCATGGTTTTATGATAGTTCTTGTTAGTAGGGTTTTTGTGCGGTTTTTGCATATAGCTAGTAAATTATGTGACTGTTCCATCGGCGACATTTTTTGGTATTGTTGTTTGCGGGAAGCAGGTTTGTGTATTTTTAATTCTTTGTTGTGACTTTAACCCTCGCTTTAACCCCCAAGTCTCCGGCACCACGCGACGTTTATTTACACAATTTGAAAATAAACGTAACGTACCAAATTCTCCATAGGTAACATTCCTTTGCAAAAAGTAACCGCTATCCGTGTGCTTCCCAGTTGCAAAGAACGTACGTACTTCAAATATCACCTGCTCTTGAAATTTGAATGATTTTAATTTGGTCTTGTTTGCTTGACCCATGTTAAGGTTAGGAAGAGCATTTTAAACAAATTTAGGAATGAAACGCTCGTGGGCTAAACTCAAAAATAGGCTCAGTTCAAAAATGTTGTGTTATCCATACTTCCTTCGGCAATGAATGATAAAAATCTGTCGGAAGTGGAATGCAACCGAAGAACTTCGTACTATTAAAAGAACATCGTCACCGACAAATTTATATTCTATTTTTGGAGTAATTATTTTTAATAATGCAAAGACGCTCTACCGATTTTGGGTGATTACGCTACTAAAATTGATAGTATCGGCATGTAAAAAAATGCCAATAACTTCTTCGACTAAAGTTCCATACCCCAGGCGAAACGTGATCTTTTAGACACGTGTTTAATGTTATCCTCTTAAACCAAATGGAACATCCGTTCATAAAGCCTTTATGAAAACTGTTGTAATTTGTAATGGTGGTTCCAATACGAATTTTTACTCAGTTTTTTTACAATCGTCACTCCAATCGAGGTCAATGCCGCTCTTATTATTAGCAAATAATAGAAAATATCTAGTTTTTGTAAACGGGAACGTCTTCAAAAATGAACCGTGTTGCAAAACCTTTAATTGCTTGATTGCACGTTCTCATCCTTCTTTGATTTGTTGTTCAATGCCACAATTATATTTTTTAGGAGTACATAATATTTTTACGGTCCAGTTATAATTACTCAGACTTAATATTTTCGGTACTTGTAGCTCACGAAGCAAACATTTTTATGATTCATTGTAATTTTTTTAATGAATGTGTTTGTGGGCGGGTTATCTCGTTTGATACTGCACACCGTAAATCGTTAAAATTGCCAGTTTCGTATGCTCGAAAATCTAATAATGTTTGCTGACTGTAATGTTACGGATGAGGAAATTCCAAATTTTGATCTGGTTGCCAATTGAATGACATTTACTTTGCAGCAGCGATTTAAGCACGTTCGATATTTGAGAGTCTTTGGGGGCGATTTATTTAGTTGCGAAATTGTACTTATCACCAGTAGCAAGATGCACAGAATGTGTCCTTGTTACCTAGCTTTTCACGTTAATGATAAATGAATCATGTTGCAAAGTAGGTAATCTAAGATTAGGTGACAAGAATTGAATACGAAATGATGCAATAGAAAGAAGGAATTAAAATTAAATACCTACACATTATTTTTTATTGTTAATTATTTTCGCTTATCGCTAAAGCCCGTTTCAGAAAATTTTGACATTGATAGACAATATTTAGACGAAAACCATCTCCGAATCTAATCAACCTCTAATTTACTCCTATACCTATGCGCAAGACAAGGAATGATATACTTTAAACCGGGCTCTTTAAAGGCAAACTTGGTAAATTAGGCATGTTTTGTGATCGTTCTCGAGGAATAAGATGGGATAGATTAAGGGATTATATTTAGTTTATGCTGGAATTTTGTCTCTTAATATAACCAAGTGCCAAATTCTTGACAGAACAGCTTCCTAGTTCAAATCAGACATTGAAAAAAAGTCTTACATCGTTTATGCCTAATGCACACTGCCAAAATTTTAACAAAATCACCGTTTGGGGAAAAAAATATTTTAGTTTTTTAACTTTGACATTTTTTTCTCAGTTTTTTTGTAATTAAACCTGGAACAACTTTTGTAGGTTGTACACGGAAAAATAAGGCCTTCAAAATAATTTAAATAAAATTTAACTTTTGAAAAAAAAGTTCGATGCGGTTGCGGCGCTCTAAAAGTTTTTTTCAAAAATCTGGTCCATTATCCAAAGTTGAATAAAATTCGTCGAGCAGTTATCTCGGAACATTGCCAAGGTACGTACATACATACTGGTACCGGTATACAAGAAGCCGAGAGCGGGCTATGCCCGGATGATTCATTTAGGGTCTGTAGGGGAGGTCAATTGGCTCCGTGGCACACTAATCGGTGCAATTAATAGAATATGACTAGCGGTGAGTCTTCTTTCTTCTTCTTACGTACCGGTGCGGGTATGTACGCACGTACATACAGTACATATACACCAAAAATTGTATTCTGAAAAAGTTCCTTAAAATGATCTAAAACGTCAACATTTGATGCAATTTTAACATGTCCAAAAAAACGTTGATCGCAATAGCCGCATAGCTCAAGTAAGGGAGGTAAAGAGGAATTTTTATTGGAAAAACTTGATATACTTTAAAGGTGTTGAAGTAGATTAGGTTTTATGGTCGTTGTCGAGTATTAAGGGAAGGTAGGTTAAGGGATTGTGTTTGGTTTTAGTCTAAATTTTGTCTTTCAATATAAACAGTGGATCTCTGTTAGAAACGGCGTGAGACAAAGGCTAACATATTTTAAAGGGCATTTTGGAATTTTAAGGGTTAGGGTGGCTCACGTTTTGTGATATTATGGAGGGTTAAGGTAGGGTAATACCTTATACAGAAATAATTCTTCAAAGAAATTGAGCGGACCTCGGAATGGACTTTATAACACATGAAAGCATATTTAGTTTATTTATTCCTTGTTGTAGTAGCTGCATTAAGTTTTATTTTAGGCGAACGCTATAGAGGAAGGAATTTGGAAAGGGCTCTTAATTTCTTACGTGCCTATGGACATGGTTTTAAAATTTGAGTGAGTCCTTTTAAGGATACAGGGTGTCAAATGATAATATTGAAAAGTATATTCACGGGGACGAGGGGGATAATCCTCACGGAACTTTTTTTACTTATGTTTTTATTCTTTTTTTCAATTGCACCCGATGGGGCTAGTGTTAGTACTATATAGGTAAAAAAAGTCGCAATACACATTTGCCAAAACTTGCTTTTCTTACTCGCCACTGCAGAAATATGATATAATAATAATCTACTTTATTACCAAAAAGATCGATAAAGATATTCGGATATGGCAAAATATAGTGCAGAATAATAAAATTACAAATAAAAGTATCCAATGTTCTGTTTTCAACATACTCACATCTGTAGTTGCTCATCAAAAATCGGCGTTTTACTGATTCCCAATAAAATTGGCCAGTTTCTGGGATCAGCAGCAAATTTATTTTAGCGAGATCAACCAAACAATTGTATCGAGTTTAATTAACAAAATTACTCGAGCAAACCTGGTTTAAAATTGACCGAAGGTCAGTAGAATTATATTTCGAAATAAAAAAGATTCGCACGAGAGCTTAGAAGATAATATCCACCTTGCACGTTAAAAATAATGTATTATTAAACGAAATCAATAAAAATGCTGTACTCAAACGGAAGGAATATTTGGAAAAGGGTCTTCTTTCATCGTGCGGGGTAAATCTAACCCCTTTATACTGTGCTGCAAGTTTTTTTTATTTCAAAAAAGTAATTGTATGATCCTCTTCAATTTCAAACCACGTCTGATCTTGGCGTTTACCCGATATACAATCATTTGGTAGCTAGCCGCTGATACTCGAAAACTGGCAGCTACTGACTTCACACCGGTATAAACTATAAAGTGGATAGTGGATACTATTTATTAACTGGTGTGAAGTTAGTAGTCAAAGCTGTAGATGCCAGTTTTCGAGTGCCTTTTTTTCAAAACGATGAGCCCAAAGTTCCGTTTGTTTGTATTACAGCAGTGGCTTTTTACTTTCTCTTGGTTTTACTGAAATATGGGGATTTTTTTATGCATTACTCGCAAACGTATATTAATCAACTAAGACTATCTACGTAAGTATTATCCAATGATAAGATTTCGGCTGAATTTTTTTAGAAATGAGGTTTCGTAAGAAGTTGGTACGTCATTTCTTATAGATCGTGATGAACGAAACTTTTACTAAAATTAGTCTAGAATTGTGGGTAAGTCTATCACTATTCACTATAGTAAAGTAACTTTAGATGTATGGAAATGGAAATCTTGCAGAAGTTTCCATTAAAAAAAATGTGTGAGTTTTGGCAGTACAATTAGAATTAAGAACAGGACTTAATTTGATATCGGGGCGCTATTTTTGTTAATAGGATGGAATCAACAACTTTGCTTATAGTCTAGGCGATAGAGACTGTAAAATTGGCAAACTGGACATTTTGAGGTGGAAAAGAAAAAAATGGTGGAATATGTTCAGTTAGGTGTCAGAAACAACATATTAAAAATCCCACCCTCCAGACCCTGTGCTAAAGGCTCCAGCCACCCCACCATCCCCCAAAAACCGCGTTTTCGCTCTATCTCGCGATATCTCGCGATCTATGAGGTCTAGATGAAATATTTTTAGCTGAAAATATCTCCTCGTGAAATTTCTTACAAGGTAGATACTCAGAAGTTAGCCTAGGTACCTCTTAGCTTAGAAAATTCATAAAAGGAGGCGAAAATCATCATTTTCGTATTTTTTTGCGGTTTTTTGCAAATATATCGCGACCTTCAGGGCTAGATGAAATACGTTTAGCTGAAAATGCTCTTCGTGCAATTTCATACGATGTAGGTAACCGATGAGTTGGCGTAAAGTCACCTTTCATCTTCAACTTTCATGTTTGAGAAAATATTCATTGTAAAACAAAGTATTTCTATGTACCCTTTATTCACGTAAAAACAGTATTTTCATATCAAAATATTCACACATTCATTTATATCTCAACGTAGGTAATTATTCTCCTCTGCGGATTCCACTTCTTCAGGCTCTTCGACGTCCTCTAGTCTAGTGGTAGTGGGTCGCCTGAGATTACCGACTCGTAGTTCTCGTCTTCCGCTTTACCTGATGCATGGGTACCCTGAAGAGACGACGTGGCATTCAGGCACGATGCTCCCTGACACTGTACGCAGAGTTCGTTCTTCAGACCTACAACAAGAAGCATTATGTCAAAAAAATCTTTATAATTATGTATACGATTATAATATTCTCTCGTGTGTCCTAAGTGTCCGGTAGAGAAGGTTTACCTGATTTCCTGCAACTGTTTCAGAAAATCAGGTAAACCTTCTCTACCCGACACTTAGGAGTTAGGACACACGAGAGAATATTATATTCGTATACTTAATTATAAATTTTTTTTGACATAATACTTCTTGTTGTAGGTCTCAAGAACGAATTCTGCGTCCAGTGTCATGGAACATCGTGCCTAAATGGGACGTCATCGTTTCAGGGTGCCCATGCAGGTAAAGCGGAAGGCGAGGAGAACTACGAGTCGGTAATTTCAGAGGACCCACTAGCACTAGAGGACGTCGAAGACCCTGAAGAAGTGGAATCTGCAGAGGATAACGATTACGTTGAGGTATAAATGAATGTGTGAATATTTTGATATGAAAATACTGTTTTTACGTGAATAAATGGTACATAGAAATACTTTGTTTTACAATGAATATTTCCTCACACATGAAAGTTGAAGGTGAAAGGTGACTTTACGCCAACTCTTCAGTTACCTATCTCGTATGAAATTGCACGAAGAGCATTTTCAGCTAAACCTATATCATCTGGCCCTGAAGGTCGCGATATATTTGCAAAAAACCGCAAAAAAACACGAAAATTGATGATTTTCGCCTCCTTTTATGAATTTGCTAGGCTAAGAGGTACACCTAGGCTAACTTCTGAGTATCTTCCTTGCATAAAATTTCCCGAGAAATATTTTCAGCTAAAAATATTTCATATAGACCTCTTAGATCGCGAGATATCAGCCAAAAAGAGCGAAAACACGGTTTTTGGGGGATGGTTTAGCACAGAGTCTGGGGGGTGGGATTTTTAATATTTTGTTTCTGACACCTAACTGAACATATTCCACCATTTTTTTCTTTTCCACCTCAAAATGTCCAGTTAGATGTCTTTATCGCCTAGACTATAATTATGGTTTGCTTATATGTTTTTCTCGTAAAAATGGCGGTAACGGTTGAATTTTTTTACGAGCCCCTCGACGAGCCCCCATCTACAACTGAAAATATCTTCAACACGATTTTCCCCCTTTGAAAAACTTAAGAGGAAATAAAGTTCTTATTTAACTGCCAGTTTACGATTTTGTACGACTTTGGTCCATACGTTCTTGAAGCCTGAAGGAGCTTACCACTCTTCTGTCGCTATTTGGGTTTATTTACATTTCCGCAAGCCCACCCCTTACATTCAGCAGGTAAAATTTTGTGATAATGTACCTTGTATTTGACCTCCAATCCTCCAAATCTTACGAAAAAGTTAAATTCGTTCTGATGGTAAATGTTACTATAAGAGCCACTCATTGAATCATCCCCGTATTTTTTTCTGGACTTGTTATATACATTTCCATGAGTTCACCCCTTACACAACAACAGGTGAAATGTTTTTATAATCTACCCTGCATTTGAGCTCCAATTTGTTACGTAAAGTGTTAAATTCGTTCTTATGGTAAGTAACCACTCATTAAAATTTTGTGAATCCCATAACTGACACCCGTATTCTTAACTTTATGTAGATTTTCCCTTATAGATCAAATTTTGTGATAATCTACCCTGAATTTGAGCTCCAACTTTTACATAAAATAAGATCTTTTCGGGGGCTACCGCATTCCCTTTCGGTACCCACTTTCGACGTCTCATTAACTCGCAATTCGCGTTTGAAATTTGGACTCCACCATCAGTAAGATCTTGTCGGGGACTCCCTTTGTCTGTCCCCATTTTCGATGTCCCGTTTACCCTCAATTCGTTACAAATAAATTTGCAAAAATGCGCCAAAAAGGCACTGTGAATGTTGAATCGATTAGGCTCAACTGTTAGCATTGCATATTATATCGCTAAAGTTTGAATGCAATGGTTCATAACTACCCCTTAAATTCCAACAAGTAAAATGTTGTGATAATCTACTCTGTATTTGAGTTCCATTGGAGATTAAACAAAATTATTTTACGTCAAAATTGGAGCTGAAATGCAATGTAGATGATCGCAAAATTTTACCACTGAATTGGCTTTAGATTTACCGAATGGGGGTGTTCTAAAAAACGTTTGCTTGCGTTGATGGCAAGCTGAAAGCATGTAGCCAGATCCTCGGTGAGATTTTGACGATAGTTTTTTTATTTAGCTAATGGAACTATCCATACTGGGCTGAAAAATAATAAGAATTAGGTAAACAATTGAGCCTAATTTAAATAATGTAATATCGAAATATTTTTGCGCAACTTCATATAAATATCAACATCTCACGATGCAATTTGTTTAAATACACACAAAGAAATCCAGTTTCGTAGAACCTATTTCTCCATAAATGATAAAAATGGTTAGAAACGTTTGAAATGTAATGGAAAGGACAACGATGGTTGTTACACACGGCGACCACAATGTTCTTTTAATTGACGACATAAGGTTTAATGAATAATAAAGTTAATTAAACTATGTTTGCCCTATCTGTAAATTGCAACGTTTCACTTTTCAGTAGTGGCAAGTTTTTGTGAGTGAATTGAAAAGTAGTGTCAAAAGCTTCGTAGTAAAGAAAAATACGAGGAAAAATAATTAAAACGTGAACTTATTGTTCTTTCGTTTCGTAATTAGATTTGGTTTCAACTTGTCTTAAACCATAAAATTGTAATACTATAGTTTGTGAAAGTTTATTTGCTTTGGCCAACCTTGAAAGGCGTCGATTGATTTACGCTAAATTTAGGGGTGGTTTAATTTTAATCTTTATCGACGAGTGGCGTCAATTTCTACGTGTTTTTTTCGTACTTTGTGTCGCAGTGGTAAATTAGAATTATAATCGTGCAAGTTAATTAAACGTCTGGTGGTGTCTCCGCATTGCTGCAGCTGCTAAAAACAGTAACTCATTTAGTTTTTTTTAGTTTGAACAGCTCATGCTGCTCACAATTGGCCGAATCTATAAAACTGTATAAACAGGAAAGTAAATTTGTCTCAGTCTGTGTAAACCCACAAGAACGTCTTTATTTTCATCTTGAGATCCCCAACACCAAAATTATTAATGCTCATGAGATCACTGCATTGACACACAGGAAGCGTTTGCCACCAATAAGCTTTATTATTACTTATATTATTTTTGCTATGCGGTCATTCAACGAAATCGTCCACATCCTCGTTTTCCGTTTAAATTAAAGCAACTTAAAACATGTACGCTCTTTACTTATTTTTAGAGTTACGCTACTTTGTAAACAGACGTTAATCTTCACTTTTTCTCCTACCTTCGAAAAACCTTCAAGAGAAATTTAACCGGCGAAGTTTCATAAAATCACCACGTGCCAAATTAGTATGACCTCGGTGCTGTTGTAATGTAAAACGCGCTTTTTTACAAATTCCGGAAACGGAAATAGAACTTTTTCGAGAGTTTAATTACAAAAATCATTTACTCGATTATGAAACGCGCTGGTTTGTCGAACGGGAAAACCGTTATTGCGATAGTTCAGTGGTACCGTAGTTCCTTCATTACTGTGGGTGACGAGGTTTTATTCATCACATCAATTGATATGTGAAGATTGGTTAACTCTACCATTGAATAAAAACACTATAAGAAGCCTAACGCTTATGGAAGAAAGCGCGACAAATCTCACAAATCCCCTTGCACCCGCATTGGTTGGGACCGCCGAACTCTCTTTGCGGTAAATAGGAGGAAAGCAAATTCTCATTCTTCTCAGTTCAAGAATCGACTCTATTGACAGTGTTCCCATTATATTCTCAGTTCAAACTCTGTCGCGCTTTATTTCCACGGGGTTAGGCTTCTTATAGTGTTTTTATTCAATGACTCTACAGAATACACCCGCTCCCAAACTTGGTCAGATCAGATGTAGGCTTTTCTTTTTTTGATTCGAATAGCCGCTACTTATGTGGTTCGCGACTTCTTCCTTCTTTTTTATTCAAATCAGATAGATGCAAAGAGGGATTTTGACCCGAACGTTTGAAGGGTGCAAATGTAGCCCTCTTTTTTTAAGGCAAACTTCTGAACTAAAATGAGAACGGTCCGCTTCCAGAAAATTCAATGCAGGTTAATTCGTCTCGATAAACTCGTTCACCCTCTTCACAATCTTTATTTTCCAAAGAAACTCATTCTCAAAGAAAACTTGTCCTTTGGCTTTTTCGCTATCCAATACAATTCAGGGATCGGAACTTACGAGAAACTGACATACAATGCAAATGTAGCATATTACGGGATAGAGGTTTCCGTGCGAGACATTTGCGGGCAATGTACCGCATATTCAGACTGACTACAAGAAATCGTCTTTTGGCGAGTAACTTTTTGACCTTTAGACCCAGAGGGAGGATTGTCCAATATGACCTTCTTTACACTCTTATGATGTCCCCGCCAGGGGATGCCATAGGATCCGGTGAAAGTGGAGAAATGAGTCTTTCGCAGATATCTGGAAAACTATAGCAGCCCTTCCGTATTCCGCGAATACGGTTCCCTCTCCAGCATAACTCCGCGTGTGGTGCAATTAGATTTTTGCACTTTGCGTAAAAGAAGCGAAGTCGAGGAGCGCAAGTATATTGTCCCGAATATTCACTATCCGATAGTGTATTTTCCGCCGTCCTACGATAAAAGAAACCGCGGGGAAAGTTCATACATGTTTCTTCGCACGTTACCACGACCAAGCTCTTCGCAAGGGAAAAGCGCAAATCTGACAGCATCGCCGAGGGGTGGAGATAATCTGTTGTAGAGGGTAATTAATGTAATTGTGAATATAGTTTTATTATACTTCACATGATATCGGTTTCCATCTGGACCAGAATACCTTATACATGATCTAAGAAGGGGTGGGGAGATTTGTTATAGAGAGAAAGTGATGTATATAATTTGTTTTATATGAGAACGTCTGCCGTTGTGTCGCATTATAGAGTGTAAGTTTTAAGAAAGTTTTTAAGATCTTTTCTCGAACATTAATTTCGCATCTTTTATCCCTCTGGTGACCGTTGTCGTTATACGGATATTGACAGAAGTAATTTATTTTATTTATTTATTTTTATTTTTGGTGTTTAACGATCGCCTATTACGTAAAATCGAGGGTAAAACTCTGCAGCATTATTATCATTACTTTTGTCATTGACTGAACTCTAGCTTTAGCCACTTTAGCCACATATTTCTAGTGTACAAGAAAGAATTCATGAATGAGCACTTATTGTTGAGAAAATGCATTCATCTACGCACGCGCATTTGAAAATTGTGATCATAGATACTTTCAATAAACGTAAAGGTACTGTATAACTAACTGTACCATATTTAATCAAATTTAAATTCTCGTGAGATGGTGGTTTTTAAACCCCTATTACATATATTATACCTGTAATCAAGTATAAGTTATCTTCTATCAATATCTGTATTTGTACAGGATTGAACACGTACTTTATACAAACTGGTATATACTTTACTTATGATCTTTTCTTAAGATCTGTGCATATATCATAAGAATCGGTGAATGGGGTTTGTTCATGTCCAGACGAACTTGAAGGTAGTTTACCGGTCACTTCTAATAAAAGTAAAATTATACTCGTTGGAGGTCACGTATTAAAGATACGCTTTGGCGACTCGTGCGATTGCGACGATTTTAACAGCTGTTTATGTTTTTCTGCTGGATGTAGTGCAGTAAAACGTGGTTTTGCACCTGGCAAATTGCCCATATTAATGCGAAACTTTGAACCGTGAATGGGGTTTCTTAACGTTCAGTACGTGTTCATAAAGAGTGCCGTTGACTTTCTTCAATTCATTAGGTAGTTACAATGTACTTGAATTCTCATCGGTCGCAATACTTGTAATTAATTTACAGTTTTTTGTTTTAAAATATTTATGTTCTATATTGTGATATTGGGTTGAAAGATACCTTTACCGCGCGCACAATGCGAAAACCAAACTATTGAGTACCTCAAAGTTTACTATTAAATCCAACAGCTTCACTTGAATATATGCGGTTGGTTCATTTATTTTGAAAATTTCGATGCACACAATTTCCCTAATCCAGAAAGTGAACCAATCCCACTCGAAAACTGCACAACTTATTCCCCACATTTAATATTAATCGATATCGCCGAAACACGCCATAATGCAAACATATTTATCAGATTACTTTATCACAAAATGAGGTCTGTTTTATTGATTTTGAATGTTAACATATGGCGTTTAATGTTAAATTTTTATAAACTCTACACGGTGTCAAGAGTGAGCTAACATCAATTTTATTGGAATTTGTGTTGATTACTTTTTAGGCTCTCCGTTCTAGGGCGGAAAACACCACAATGGCTAATTTTTGTAATTTGGTTCAAACTCGGATTCATACGTTAGTATTTAAATCTCGATTTAAATGTTTCTGTTTTATACATACAATGCGTCCATATTTCGATACCCACCATTAGTATCTTAGTTATTAGAAGAGACCGAAGCATACCTTTGTAAAATTCTGGTCTCAAATATCATTTTAAACTCGATCTCACATTTTTGTTTTCAAGGTATTGGAGAAACAAACCGAACGATTTCTGGCAACACCCAGAAAACAATCTGTAACGTATGCACAACCAAACAAGACAAACGCTGGAATCAAACTGTTTATTTTAAAACAATACAAGATTACAATGCAGTATTGCACCAATCAACCCCAACGAGCAATTTACAATGTTGCCACCCATGAATAATAAAAGCTAGCGCGAAAACTCATGAAAATCGGGGTTGTTTATTGACACCGGAAGCTTTGTCTTACAAAGTATCTTAATTATTTAATAATTAATCATGTGTAAGCGAGCGTGTAAGTTAAAACAATCAGAAATTAACGTTTTTCTCGGAAATTTCAAAAATGAGTCTGTGCAATCTTTCTCTCTCTTAAATCAACAATCCCTAGGATTGGTCTGTGGCAGTTCCCCATCTTTTGCAATCTTCAGATTTTCTTTTTATGTTCAAGAATATGGTTCCAATCAGTTCAACCGTTTATCCGGAAATGAGAGTACAGATCGACAGACAGACCGACATCATTGCGATTTTGTTTGATTCGGATTTCTGGTGCTTCAGAACGTGTATTTCCGTCATTTTTACCCCAATGCCACACCTCCCGTACTAGCTTGCGGGGTGGTCAAAAATAAGACGGAATTTAAATTCGAAAATTCTTTTTCGAGGTTAAATTTCACCATCAGTAAGGGATGATTGGTTGGGGATTATCAACAAATGTATACTTATAAAGTATGGCATGGCGTTTCAAAGATGAATCATTTTAACAAACCATTAGTGCTTTTTTCTCAGTTCTCTAACGAGGTGTCGGAACTCAAAAAGCCGCCAGATTTGATAATTATTAAAAAAAAAGTAAAGCATGTGTGGGCATCATTTAAGGGATGATGAGTGTAGATTTGATACTATTGGTGTCCAAACACCTCTAAATAGGTCCGATATCCATATCTTTACTTATTTCTCGAGTTATTTCTTGCTGATGTATCGTTATTGCTAACTTCACTAGAAATATGCAAAATCTATTACTGGTTGATGGTTATTGCTAACTTCACACGGGTAAAAGAAATAGGTTTCACTCCAAAAATAAACCAAAAATTGAACGTGTGCAATTGCGGAAGATTTTTTTTTAAATTTAATTTAATTAAGGCTATTCGGGATCTAGCCCATGGGCCTTATTATCTGATTGGTTTGAATGTTTATTTTATCGCGAATAAGATGGGATTTCAGGAATATGATGTATTATGAAATATAAAGGGCCAAGTTGAAAAAAGTTGTTGGGCACTTATATTGAAAGTGTCGAACGTTTCACAATCGTTCCTTTGACTGTCAACGAGATCGTACCAAATTTCGGCAAAAAAACCAATCCCAATCTAAGCTTGAGTAGAGAAATGAAAGGTCGGACATTTACACAATCAGTCGTTTGAAATTCGCGTGAGAAAAGGAAACGGTGAAATTTCAATCGGTTGTTAGCGAAAGAATCGTTTATGTTTTATAAAACTCTAAGTGAAGTTATTAAATTTAAAAGGAAGACACAATTACTGTGGCCCACATCTAAACAATTAGTCGTATTATGGCTCACGGATAGTGGCTCTGGCACCCAGTAGTGCTCTTTTGGGTTTTTTTTTTGTTTGAGTGATGCTCCATTCGTTCAACATTTATAATTGTGGTAAGTAAATTATTTAATCGTATTTAGTAGAGCTCGAAAAAGTTTTGTTTATGATCTGGATTTGTTCTTCGAGGCCTGGAGTTCATAGAACACATTCTTTGTTTGTAATTGAATTAATTGCGTCTAAGGAAATGAAGATTACATGGACTAATACTTAAATGAAAACCTATAAAAGGTTAATTATAACATTAATATCTTATTACGAGTGCAAATGTAATCATTTGATCACCTGTAGTGTTTACACAAAAGACAAAAACAATTTATTAATATATTATAGTAGCGCTAAAAACTAATTATTTTACGCACTAATAAGTAATTTCATTTCGATCTTAGTGGAGCTTTATATGTGCCACGATGTTGTGCGTTCATTACACATACAGTGATAATTAGAACTAATGAACAGGTAATTTCTCTAAATTTACTTTCTACCCGTGTTCCTTAAATCGTACACTTTTTTTATTTGCCCATTAGTTTCACTTTCGTTGAAAAATTTCTATTTTGGTGACATAGGCGTATTGATTTTATATCTGCGTTATAATTGATGTGTAATCCTAATTGACCCAGATTACGATCCGTAAAGCGCAATTTTTGGAGTATCAGTGGTTAGAATGGTCGGCCGTTAAGATTATACGTCTTCTGCTAATTACTAACCAAACGGCCGCATATTAAAAAGGTAATCATTTTTCTGTCTACTGCACGATCAATTACTTTGTTTATTCCAAAACTTTCTCATTCTTTCCTAAATATTTCCTAATTATTTTTCATTCTGTTTTAACAATTTAGTGTACATAAAGTTACATGTTTCGTATTTTGCCGTTTTTCAGGTTGGAAAAAGAAAATGGTTTCTTATTTTTTAAGCAACTGCAAATTCAGGCTTTGTCGCTTTTTTCTCGTTAATTAGGGAAAGGAAATGGTTTTGTTGGTACCGCATATTGTCTTACTATAAATTACTTTCCCAAAAAGTGGGCGCGTTATCTAGGGGTGGAAATTTTGGAAATAGATTTCCAGAATCAGAAACGACATACCAAAAGACCTGGGCAAACAAATATGGGGGAGGTTTAAAGTCATTTTACAATTTGATTTATTCAACTCCATTTTGGAGTATTTATCGACATGGGCATTAACAACGGTTATTTATTTGCGCATTCTGTATGCTTACTTATCAGCGCACTGCTGAATTCCAAGTTAGCGGTGCGAAACATATTCCGGACTCAATGATACTTGGTATCTTAGTATTTTGGACATTACAAAACCAAACTTAGTTTTTAAAATTTAAAAAAAACTGCTTTTGGTCTTCATTCGATGCACGAGGCAAGCATTCTTCTGTTGATTTTGATACTAAAATGCGAATAACACTTCGCCGTCTAAAAAAACAATATTGTTAAAGACATAAAAAGTATACCCACCAAATGCAATGATGTTCTGGCCATTTTTGAGATTTGCATTCGTTACTTTCCTGTTGGAAAACCGCCACATCAAACTGTGTCGAGATCAGAATGACGGGGTGCACCATTTTGGAGTTGGAATATTAATAAACGAAAGAAAGCGTATGTGCGTATACTAAAAATAAAAGTCAAAAGTACAATCCTTGTATCTTATGGTTTTTGAGATCAAAATTAGAGAAGAAACCTAAAAAGTTTGAAACTTTGTTTATGTCGAGATTTAATCCTCTCTACAATGGTTTTTTTGACATAACTTAATTATCACGCCCTGCATTGTTCACTTACCCGCTGTCGATATTACGATATAAATTAATTTGTCCATATAAAAAAAAACTAATTAATTTTCTCATTTCAAAAACATGTGCGAATGACAAGAAACATTTTGCATACGTAGATTAGTATCTGGTACAGGGTGTGTCGATAGGAAAAATTTTTTAGCCGTAGGAATATTGGGAAACGGTTTTCAGATTCTCCACATGCTTTCCAAGAGACTTCGATTGTCAACTAGAAAACCTGGCAATAACTTTTATCCGTAGGAATCGAGGTAGGAATATTAGGATTTTACATTTTCGTCTCCTTTTCCAAGAAACTTCAATGGCGATTTACCGTTTTCACCTATCTTAAACAATAACGTGATAACCACGCATTTTCAAAAAATGGCTCAATTCGTCTTCCACAAAAAAGGATATTAAATACTTTTTTGGGGAATGATCGCTGCAACTGAGCAAGTTTCATGTTTGAGTTTTGGATAATCAAGGATCAAACTGCGAAAAGTGTATTCCGCTTCATGTAAATCTTGTACGATACGTTTGTATCTTGTTATTTTATTTTATTTATTTATTTTATTTCGTATCTCATAAGATTTGAATCATTGAACAGTTCGCTATCCTTAAAGGATCTTTTATATTTTTCTGGTACGAATTTACTGATTTTACTAATAACGTCTTCGTCTCGTGAATTCGCCATGGCGATTCACAAAAATTTGCAAAAGCATTAGGGTTGACAAGTATCAACAAAACTGTATAGCTCTTTAAAAATAAGGGTTCGTCAATTCGGAACTTTTTGTTTAAAGTTTTCCGGAGTGAATAAAGCGTATTTTATCAACTACTTGTTGCCGATTTGAAATTAATTTGCCTATAAATCGAGACTAGTTAAAGACTAATTTGTACGCACAAATTTAGAATTTGTACCCGCGTAGTGTAACCAGAAAACTGATTTTTAAAGTGGGGGTACTACCTTGTTTAGTCTTTATTTCATTTTTGCATACTAAGAGCTTAATTTGCACCTCCCCTTAAATCGGTGCTCCGACTAAACTACGCGGGTACAAATTAGTTTTTAATTAGTGCTAAATTATGGGCACAGTAATTTCAAACTAGGGAGAAATGGGGTACCATTCAGGATATTTTCATGCGATTTACTTGTATTACTAACATCTGCAGTTTAAACTTCTCCAAAATTCTTTCTTCTATTCTATTAGCTCTATTTTCTTAATGAAATATGTTGATCATTATTATTTTATTTCCGAATTACCCTTTTTCTTGTAATTTATTCTCACAATAAACAATTAACTGTTGATCGCTCTTTCTGAAAATTTTACTTGTACTTTTACTACGGTGCATAATAAAAATGTATGGACTTTCTATCTTTAAAAGCATTAGTTTACGTTAGATGCAATGTAAGAGAGACGTCAAGTTTAAACACAATTCTATTGATTTTTGTGATGTTTTGTGACGGACATCGCGATCGCGCTTTTGATTACAAACGCAGAGTAGACAGCAAGAAATACAAAGAAATTTTCACGTAGTCGTCCGCAATGAGTATTATTCCTAAATAGATTGACATGAGATTTTTATTTTTATCTCTTTTGGAAATAACGTTTGCATAGTACACGGTTTGATGGTTTAGAAATGTTAATATCTTAAAATTAATTTTATTATTTGTATATTGTGTGAATGTGTTTTTTTGTTTCGATTTGCAAAGTCATTTTGTTATTTACCACAATGACTTCGTTGCGAATGACCCTTCTGCCAGAGGTCAAGAATATCGGTACGCATTCATTATTTTCTTTGGTTATTATAGGTTAATTTACCTATTGAAGCTTCATAATGGGCGATCAGATTACACTTCTTATTAGAGAGCGAAACGCAATGACCTGGGGGCAAGTCGGTACAACTGAGTTAATTATACCGCGCGCACCGAATGATACATTGATCTGCAATTGTATATAAAAGTGGGTAAAGTTGTAAAATGTCGAAGCAAACGGTACCATTAAACTTTAATTGCTTATCCTTGTGAAGTAAACGCGTATGTAATTAAAACTGATTACCATGGTCCAGACTGTCTTTAAAGTGTTCCTATCCTATCTTGCGCAACAGTAGAAAAAATACGAAAAGGATGATCTGTTGCGGGGGTGTAACTACTACTGTCGTAAAACACGTTTTGTAAACGGGGCGATGATTTTGCTAGAGTGAAAGTGAAGGCCGGTCCGCATTAATAAGATCTTCGTTTATACATGGCTTGCAAATGCAAATTTTCGTGGGATGGTTACGGTTTTTTACAAATGCAAATGATAATTGTGCAGTGAAGAAGACTTTGAAATCCTTTTACCGCACCTCGACGGCATTACAAATATTAGCTTTGCGAGACTTGTGTGGGCACCACCAACGTGCTTTCCCATTCATAGTTCACGCGAAAAATGTGCAGTTCATGGTGTAGGGCAGATAAACCAATCCCTTGGGTCTATGGATAAAGCGCCACTTTTTTTTTGAAAAATGTAATGGGTAAGTGAAGTTCTGAATCACAACATAAATGACTTTTTAACTTTTGGTTCTTTACGCAATTATGCTCTGTGCCTGTACGGAAGCTAATTTGAATGGTGCATTGTATCTCAACTATTGTTAACGAAAGCTTTCGTTAGCTCCGCGAATTTCACACAATTACATAATTTTAATTTTGACTGCCGACAGTCACCTTTGTTTTCCAGGCACCTATTATGTAGCTCATTTCCAAAATTAAAAAAAAATTGGTCAATCGGGCCTTTTTTTTGATATTTTGTATAGCATGTTCACGAGGCAGAGCATATTATATCTACGGCATGGTGCATTAGGACGAAATTTGGCCATCAAATATGAATGGTTGTGTAGAGTCTAGATATGAAAAACGCGGAAATTGATCAGGTAGTGATGAAAGTGTCAAGGTTTTCTTGCAGACTTTGACCAAGTGACCTACAAAAAATCCTTCCTTGCTGCCGGATATACCTAAGAGCTCAAGTCATTTCACCCTCTTCCTATCTCAATATATTCGCATTTGACGTTTTGGCCACTGCGTAAACAGTGTGTATTAGCCAAATGGAATAAATTCAATAACAAGTAAATGGGGGCGTGGTATGTAGATGGTCCATTTTTTCATCAAAAACGTTTTATACAAGATTTGCCCTGTAACTTTCCTATGTTAAATCCAACGCCCTGTATGTTCTTAAATTATTGGATGCGTAAAAACGTTCCACGCATGTTTCATGCGCAGTGTCTTATATCTCAACTGTATGTCGGAATATTAGGTGTAGATGGACAAACGGATCAATTTCGTGGACAAGCCTAATCGCCTGGGTTCTAGCCAGGTCTGTGGGTCAGAACATCTTGACCCCTTCCATCTCCGACACGATCACGGTAAGCCTGGCCAAATATCATATTCCAAAAAAAACAGAAAATGTTTGCTTTTTGATTACGTATCAGTATAAAGAATTAGCACACACTCCATCCCAATAGTTAAAATAATACGATCATTTAAATTTCATGCGTACCGCAATATAATCTTTCATTCTGGACCAGTGTGAAGTTAGCAATAATCAGCCAACTTTGTGCATGTATTTTGTGTAGTTAGGTATCAGATACAGCAATAAATATGCAAAAGTATGAAAATAAATGGATGAATTCTACTTAGGCGTTCGGACACTAATTATAACAAATGTTACAATCAGTACTAAATCTTAAATAACACCAATAAAATTTATAAAGATAGGCTTTGTTTGTTGTTAAAAAAAATTTAAACTTGGCCGTTTGTGGAAACGAACAAATCCAAATTATGATAATTTTATGAAGTATGTGCGTTTGACACTAAATATACACACTCGATCCCTTAAATAAGGCCAATAAAATGTATAGGCATAGGCATTATTCTTCGATTTATTCTTTTGGAAATAATTTTCAAACTTGTCTTTTTTTCAGCGAACTTACTGGGAATGATTCATGATGAGTATAGAGGCGATTGCACAGCAATCATATCAAATATTGCAGTTGCTATTAAATCTACGCACATCATCCCCTAAGTAACGCCAATAAAATGAATACACGTAGAATTTTTTTTAAAGAATAATTTTCATACTCCACGCCTTTGCGGTTTTGCTGAAATGAACACAGTGGGAACCTATAAATTGCAAACCAAATTTGTCCACGAAACGGATTTTTATTAAGTTATTCGAAAGACCTAATTTTTCTGTGTACAACCTACAAAAATTGTGCCAGGTTTTATTGCAAAAAATGTCAAAGTTAATAAACGAAAATATTTTTTGTTTTTTCAAATAGTAACCCACATTTTTTATTAACAAGCGAAGTTTTACGAGTGTTTCCCATTCAAATACGGGTATTAAAAGCTATCAGTTTTAGGGTTTCAGGGGATGATTTATTAAGGATCCTCAGATCCTTTATAGTTTTGTTGGGGTTGCACCTGCACCTGCTGACCTGCATAAACAAGACGAATTGGGCTATAGAAGATTACGAAACTGGTAGTCGCAAGTTTCGTACTTTTATATGTATTTGAATGTTACTTAATTAAGTTATATACATGGTGTTCCATTTGTCTTGAGACAGTTGATTATTGCGGTTTGCGGAAACTAGCAGGGATGTCCACGAATGATTTATATAAAATATGGAGGGATTTAATGATGCAATGTAAATTTTCACATCACTGTCACTATAAGAGTCAAGTGTAGGGCAACTTAATTGTTTCAAATAGAAACTTATACTTTAGCCAATATTCTATTCTACATCGCAAAATCCCTACACTTACCATTTTTGGAAGGCTTCTAAAAGCGCGATTTTTGGTCTGAGCAAAGAATCTGTTCTGTCCAGAATTTGGCACATTTTTTTAGAAATCAATTTCAAACTTAACCGCTTTTCTTATGTGATCGTTGTGGATCCTACGTCCTGTGTTTTTAGGAGAATTTTTCAAAAATATTCAAAAAATTATGTGACGGTTTGTTCGTCCGTCCGTTTCTTTTCTGAGATAAAAAAATTTTGCTCATAACTAGGTATCTGCAATGTGCTATGGCTTCTTCGAGGGCATCTTTTTCCTTTCATGAGTGATGGAGTTTGGTCTAGCTTTAGCAGGACGATTTTTCACGTTTTAGGTCAAGAGAAAATTGGGGCTTTTATGTTGTCTATTATCAAAGAAGCAGATATTACTTAAAAGTGTAAGGTTTTTTTGAGTGGGTTTACTGATCATGTGGTTATTTCGGTTGTGAGCCGTGTTCCGACAACAAAATTCTCCACTCTTTAATAACGAATTACTATTAATAATTTGAGTGTCTGGTGATTGAAGAAGATTTTTAAACACCGCAATGTTAAATATTTCTCGGTTGAAAATTGTTACAAATCTTTCATGCATAAATTACAATTATTTCTAATAGAACTTTCACTAATTGTTTACTCACCATAACGCGAGTAACTAGTTCCTCAATAACCTCTCATTAAAGAATGTTTACCCGCCTTCGGTGATGTGAACGGCCGCGTTGGTGTAAACAAATTAGAAAAACATGTGCAAATCTTTCAGCACACTATATAACACCATTATTCTCGATATACATGTAATCCGAAAAAATATAAACCATATAAACACGAAACTCTTTTTGTTATAAGAACAGCTTTAATTAGAAAACGTTTACTTTCTCAATCAATTATCCAACTTAATTCACCTTCTATTTGTTCTTTCGCATTCAGATCGTATCTACATCAATTTTAAAGTTTTATTCACAAAAGTTTTGACGTAGTCCGGCGGAAGCCTTTTAAACTATATCGGCGAAAGTTTTTGTTTATATTCTTAAAATATTTGGCAGACAAATTGGCTGTAGTTAAAGTATTTGCAAAGTAGGCCAGGAATGCGGAATTTCAGAAACTTTAAGTGTAATGTTTGCGACCGTACTTCCATTTATATTTCCTTCAGTACGTTAAACTTCATCTATCCTACCGTGGGACGTATATGGGGAACAAATTTGGATTACCAACGCTTTTATTTTCTAGATCACGTTCACCATTAAAATTCACCTTTTGAAGGGTGTAGACTACAGTCGACGGAAATACTGATTCTTGTGCCTATCATCCCAGAGTATAAGATCAATTCTAGGAACCCTCTCCACTGCCTCCTGCTATTCATTAAAATACACATGGATTTTACACAAAACATCAAAGTTGTTATTTTTCCACCGAGATCGTTAGGAAAAAGACCAAGAGCAGCATCTCAATGCTGAAAACATATTTAATGCATTTTTTACCATATGTATTTTGATCAAAGCATGTAAAAATCGTTATTCGTTCACCAAGTTCCTTGGGAAAACGCCTAAGAGCATTAACTCAATGTCCAAGAGATTAATTTGATGCATGCAATTACCGTTAAGGAAGTGATGGTAATACTGAGGATCATTCGATATTCCGTTGAATCGGTTTATTTTATGTACAGATTTTCAAATTACGAAATTAGGAAATGTTTTTCAAGTGAAAATATAAAGCTGCGGCACCTTAAAATTCCTGTAGTTTCAGAATTGAAAATGTATTTTTGACTTTTGACTTGAAAATACTTCTTTCCATGATCCACGCTTTAAATTATTTAAGTCTTCGTGCTCGAAATTTTTAAATTCAGGGTTTCAAGTGGAAATCTATAATAAAAGCTGCATTGCATTTACAAACCGCGCCTTTGTGCGCCCTTCAATCTCCACATTTTGAAACCTTGCATCAATATTCTACTGATAAAATAATTTCTTAAAACCTTTCCACTCCCAAATATTGAAATTTTGTTTTTCTAATACAGATAGTCCAGTAGTAGAAAATGCAAAAACTTTATTTTTTAAATGGAACCACTTTTTTTCTGTTTTACAATGGATTTTATACTTAAAAATGCGGGCAATGTTTACTTATATTATTTCTACCGCCAGCCATTTATTGATTGGTATCGGCTGTCTTAGTTACCATAGATACAATAAACAAAATAAAATAACTATTTAAAAACAGTAAAAAATAAGGTTTTTAAGATTTTCATGGCTATGAAAAATATAGGTTGTGATACATCAATGCAATCAGGAAAAGGAATGCAAAAAAATGGACGTTACCTACATTAAGAAAATACCAAGTTTAGGTCAAAAAGTTTTTTTTACTACTACTGGAATATGCAGCTTTTACCTTTTTTCTATCTTACATGGGTAGGAACATAGGATAACAGCCCAAAAAATCAAACTTCGTTTTCACCCTGTATCTCAGAAACAAACGTAGCTGCCAGCTGGATTGTTCTGTTTGTGGTATTAGAAGTTTCTCGAAATTTTTCTATCGGAAGTATATTTCTTTAATTTTTGATTATTAAAATATGAGTCTTTACGAAAATTTTGCTAAGTACGCGGAGCTCTGTATGATAAAAAAAAATAGATTTTTGATCTCCCTGAAAAAAAGATCGTGGAATATCTCGAAAATGGCCCAACTTTGCGGGCCCAAAAATTGTTTTTTTTTGTCGTAATGTTCCTCCAAATTTCAGACCCCTGCGACTTTTTTTTCGCAAAAATAAAGATAGAGTTTCGGTTTTTCTCGGAATATTTGAGGTTATATGAAAAAATGTAGATACAGGGCTTCTTCTTTATTTATTCCTTCAACTGTACTTCGAACATTTTAGCCTAAAATTAGTAGTTTTGCCACAAATTGCAAAATGTAACTTTCGACTGCTCTCAACCTCCGAAAATTCAGCTGTTTTAATTACTTTTCCCCAATTTCGAATGACTTTACCTACATAAAAACAACTTTGGATAAGGAACTTTTTTTAGCCTGGAAAGATTTTCAGGAGTGTAATAAACAAAATTCAACCACTAAAAAGGTAGTATGCAAAGCATGCGGCAAAACATTACAAGGCACAAGCTATGCTTAAACTTATAAATCCAGCTAATGCTAAAGCCTATTTGGAGTATAGATTGTTAGGAGAAGAGTGGTCATGATGTGGTACTGACATAATGCTATAATTATGATGGGCGAAAATTAGGAATATGAAATTTTTTATCTTTGATGTGAAGTTGTTTAGAATCACCCAAGTCAGATCGTTGATCAAAACTAGATCAAAATTTGATAGATCAAGGCAATCACGGAGGTTTTAATTACAATTGGCATTGTCGTGTTAACTACTTCAAAGTACAAGATTACCAAATTATTTAAATACTTATGGAAATTATTGTTAAAGTACTTCGAAGTAAGTGTCCCCTCGTCTTCGCCGTTTATAATAAGGGCGGATAAAAGATAAGACGTATCGATAATGTCTCGCAATGACTGGGAACGATTTTTACTCCTAATCCGTAATGAGTTGACGAATTATGTTACAAATGGAACTATTGTAGATAATGTTATGCCATAGTTCTGATTACTAGGTTTCAGTTTTGTCAAGACTTCCCCATTATCATCTCACGAGGAATGAAGATATGCTAGAAAAAATATAAAGTTCTTTCATCGATTTGCTTTGTCAAAAATGAAAGCAAGACCGATTCAATTTCTAATAAAACGCTTTATACTAACATATAATTAGAACATTGCTCAGGGATCCAACTTAGGCCCACTACTTTTCTCATACATTCCGCACCGGTTTTGAGTAATCGACATTCGCAGTAATTGATTTGGAAACAATCCTTCATAAGTTGCTGTAATAAATTACCCGATAGCTACAACTCAATTTTGGCGTGACTAGGAAGTTGTTATAATTGCGAAAAAAACATTAGGTTTTGGGGCATAGTGACGTAATCGTCCTTTACTCTAGAATAAAGAGGGGATTGTTGTTTTCACTTATTGTTTGTTACAAATTTATGATCGCCCAAGGCTAGGAGTAACAAAGAAGCTACCTTTTGTATCTGGTATCTATGACCTACGAAATTTGCATATTTAAAGTTCCGTCCGTGTCTTCCGGAAGTTCGGTATCCAATTGAAATTCGCAAAACTTGACGGTTCGTGGGTTGCAGTGAAATCATCAACATTTGCACACATTCTTGGTCACGGCAAAATAATTCGCGTTTTGAGGTACTTCTGCTGCTATTTCTTTTACTACCCAACCATTAACGCAAACATTCATTAGTTACCAATTACAAACTTAGTTGACCGAAAGAGGCACGTGGCTATATCATCAATTATGTACTAATTGGTTAATACAGATTTACCAGTTGGTCTTCGTTATAACAATGGCAAGCTAATGATGAAATATTTACGTCTCGACCATCTGCAGCCAGTTTATGAGGAGGAAGCACCCGAAGTTATTTTCGTATAAAATGACGCCTTGAGCGCCAAGTTCAGTGGAACAATCTCATTGGACGTAATTTATAAATTTGTCTAGAAATATGCATACAGGAACAGACATACAATGATATGGGATGCACATAATCCTCATTTCGAATTCCGGCTGCAATTCCGTCCGATTATTTCCCATTCTTACCTCGTATACGAAGGTCGTGTTAATTGATGTTCGGTCACGATTATGAAAGGAAGTACGGTAAAACTAAAACTAGCGTTTCCATTGCGTGTTGATACAAAAAAAAGATTTTAATTACAAATGCTGTAATTCCATATCAGTTTTACTTACCAAGAAAGTGCCTTAAGCATATAAATGTTTTAGTAATTATAGGGCTAATGTAATATTTCTTCACGCACATGTAGCGAACAGTTGCAAAGCACATTTGTATAGTCCCAAAATGTTTTCTTCATTGTTACACCCGGGAAACTGGTATATTGAAATTTTTTAATTAAATTTTTTAACCCTTAAGGACGGGGCGCTTAAGACTTTCTAGCGTTAAAAATGAGCTTGAAGGTTTCAAACGATTCTCGAAAGAATTGTGAATCCTCAATTACCTTAGAATTTTTGTTTCGTTATTACCTACCAGGGACACATCCCCACGACAGTTGACTAAATTCTGGGAGAGGCGGGAAAGTTCATCCCGTACAGTCTATATTATTGTGGAATCATAATATGTATACCCCCATACCACTGATCCCCCACGAGACGCAAGGTGACCAAATTGACATTGACAATATACGAAAAATTGTGATAAAAGAAGAAAATAGATTTGTTGCTGTATCTTCTTCCGTGAGATGCGCAGAAAAAATTCCTTCCTTGGTGCAAGCGTCGATACCATAAGGAATCAAATACCGAAAAAATTAGGTCAATATCGGAAGGACGAACAAACAGACGGACATACAAAGGGGCCACAATAGCGCCTTTTTTTTATTTTTTCGAAATGCGTCAATAGGTGTACAGAGGCTAGATGCGAAATAAACAGGAAATATATAAACTTTGCTGCTCATGTATAATGGCTTTTAGGCAAATGACCTAGAAAACTTTTTTGAACTTTTTCTTCTTTTCACTAAGCTGAATTCTCCTTTGCCACCTAGGTAAACAATTGAATGTGGCTGATACTTAGTTTTTTTTTATTTAAAACGTTTACGCAACTGACGTGCGGGTCATTGTTGATTCTTTACTCCGGATTATTTAACTTTATTTATTTCATTTGAGTTAGTACTTATAAGATATAAAGTGTGATCGAATCGGTGAGTAACGTACAATTTTTGTTTCAGGCTTTGCACCGCGATATTGAAAGTCAAGGAAAAATAGTCGGCTCGGTGGTCAAATTGTGCAAAGCGAACAATGAGGTAGGTAAAGAACAGGCTAATATCGGACGTGCTGCTAGGAGTTTGGAACGACGTTGGCATCTACTATTCCTAAGGTCTCTAGAATGGCTATGCTTCATCGATACTCTATACGAAGGTGTCACGGGTAAAGTAAGTATGCAGCATGCACAAGACAGGGTCGAATTCCATACTGCGTCTTTTAGAGCAATAACACCCAAACAGAATCTTCCGACAGTGACCTAGATAATGAACCTTTACACAAATATCCTCGGTTAGGCGACTGTTTTAGCGAAAAACATCTTTTGTGCAAGGTATTGAGCAAAACCACCAACGAAACCGTTTTAATCTTGCACCTTTAGGACGAAGCTAATGAAAACGGCGTGGAAGATAACGAAATCATCGATGATAGTATTGTCACAATGGTAAAACCTAAGGTGGCTGACGACAAATGTAAACGAGTAAACCAGAAAAAAGGCGAGTTGGTTTGTTTGACTCCAGAGAGGGTTAAGTGCACGGAAGACTCTTCTTCATTTACAAAGTATGTTATGGTACTATGGTTTATTTTCCTCTCGACCAAGCCCAATACCGGACTGCTTTACTGTGGCCTACCGAGATAAACCTATACTGGGATCCTACCGCCAATCACACTATACTTCAAAGTTTCAATGCAATCAGCATACACTAACTAAATCAAAACCAGATTTTATGCAAACGTATACTTTCCAAGTAGACTCTTGGGTCTGTTTAGCGGGTTTAGCCAATTACACCTTCTGCGAGAGTTTTTCGAAGGGACGAATTTAGCTTATATCTTACATGCGTCCTTCTATGCGAATTTCACTCTAATTATTCTTGAAGGGAATTCGTCGGGGGTCAACTTTTGGAGGGGGGGGGGGGTTATTATTCTTACAGGGCACCTTTCATAAGCATTCACCTGGAGCTCATTTTAATTAGCGAAGTCTCTAGATGTCTAATGATTAAACGGACCTTATGTGTTTACTAACAATCGAGCAAGGACCCTCTGACTGGGTGTATATTATCACCTACCGTTCTCAGCGATGGTGGGTTTAACCGCCGTGATTTTCCATTGGAAGTTTGGCAATCCCTTAAAGAATCGAGTTCTCGTTTACGTTATCTTATCAACTCAAATTTCAATGCAAACTTTGGTCAAACATCATCCTTGTCTAAAAACACGAGGTCTTCTTTTATTTTGGTTGAAATTCGCATTTTACAGTTCTGGTACTTAGTGAAGGGTATTCCGAGAAAGAATTCCTATATCAAGCTTTAACATTAATGGCATTGTGCTTCTTTGAAGGTTTAAATCGTGTGCTTAAAAAAATTGAGTTGGTCCGGGGGGAGCAGACATATATTGTCGTAGCCTACACGAAATGTTCACCTGCCTGTCCAGTCCGGTCCTGGAGGGTGGAGAGGAAATCTGTCGTAATACAATTTTTGAAATTTGACTGACTTATTTTACTCTTGATAGATCAAATCGCCGAGCACCAAACTTAGGTACGTACTATTTCAAACACGAAGATACGACGGATTCCGAAGTACACACTCCAACCTGCACTAAATTGAAGCCCCTAACGCCGATGGAAGACAGCTCTGAAGACGAATGGACCTACACTGCTAACGATACAAATCACACCGAGAAAAAATTGCCCGCCACGATTCAGCCCACAAACTCCTCGCCATCGAAATCGCCCTGCCAAGACATACAAAGACTGGTACAGAAAGCCGAAGAATTAGTTAGAGAATCTCCCGTAAAGAAGATCAAAGCAAACGTAGACGCGCCGCTAAGTAAAATGTCACGCGTCAAACAGTGGCTTAATATGGAGAAGCCCAGTTACAGTTGTGACGCCAGTTGCGAAGAGGAAGATAAAGAATCTGAATCTTCGGAAGACCTGAACGAAAGCGTGGCGACTTGTCGGGCACCTCAAGACGTTTTACCCAGTGTCTCTGTAGATAGTGATAAAAACGATACCTCACCGCCGAAAGTGTTATTGCGGCAAAAGAGGGTAGATCTCAAAAGAAATCGACCTTGGAGTATTGCTTCCATTTCTCACTTACCTTCTGCACTGCCAAGGTACTTGTTTAAGCATCCAAACTAATTACGACCGCTTCCAATGAAACAGTTATACCAAAATTGAAATAGCTGGACGCTGCTTTGATTACTGTCATTAGAAAACCACGTTTTAGTATTTCTTGATTTCTGTCCCAGTTTTTAACAGAAGGGCACAATTATGTAACGCGTGATTGACTAACGGCGGAAACTTCTATAAGATTTCAGTGAGTTCCGGCTTACTAAACCAAATAGTGCACTGCCTTTCAGCGTTTACTTTATGGTAATAAAAAAATGGTGCCTTAAGTGGAGCTTTTACGACGCTATTACTTAAAGTTCATATCCGATTGTAACACAAATTAGACAGCACGGCATGTATTGAACTGGTTTATAACGTTAGTTACCATCTGGTAATTGCCGGCCCAACGCTACTTTACGCGTAACTCACAAGCCACTGACATTATATTTGAAATTGTCGCAATTTTTCTGCTACGTGCTGGAATCTCGCCGGTTCCCATACGATCATTCCATTTGTCGACATGGACGATGTAATTATGACCGTAACTTTATATTTGTACGATATAACGTTTCCTGATTTTCATACTTCGGTTTATTAACTTGTGGCATGAATCATGCGTATTTTTAAATCATTTTAATGACAGAATGATTAAAACTCGTTACTTTTTAATTGAAACGTGTACGTTACTCAAAACTGAGCGTCTTTTGAACAATTAAAATCCCAGCATGTATGCGGTAAATTAACAGACATGCTTCAAAATTATAACTCGGGTTAGAAGTAATTGGAAGCGACTACGTAATTACTTGGATAGATTACCGCGAGTCTTGTAGTAATTTTTCAAAATTGGCTTCATTTCAGAGGAAACAAATGCGCTTCAAATTTTTCGATCTCAGAGTCTGCACTTAATCAGTTGTCATTAAGTCCAAAATATTCGAAGAGCCTGACAGCTAGTGCGAATAGTATTAGTGTATATCAAAATAATTCTACTTCATCAACAATGGAGGAAGGCGGTACCATTTTAGTAGAGCATAACAGTACGCCTGCACGCCGAAGGCGATTGAAGTTGAGAAAAAAAAGTAGTGTAAGTCTAAGCAATTTTTTCAAATTTTGTTGTATTTATTTGTGTTTGCTGTTGCAGTCTCGACGGAAAGGTTTGAACGAACCCTGTGCATCAATCGAAAATACGCGCGAACGTGTTGGAAGACTAATTAAGTCGGGGTCTTTTTCTGGTTCTAGTTATAAGATTTCGAGTAACGAACGACACACCTCCAGCGATCCTTCGACTATCCATTATGGACACCAAGGACTGTACACTTTGTCAAATTATACCAGCGATGCTGAAACGGACGAAGATAGGCATAATAAGGGGTAAGATAATTATTTAATTGACTGTTCGCGGCTTTCAATTAGGAGTACTCCAAATATTTGACCCGTAAAAATGAATTCTATAGCACGGGCAAATATTTTAGATAGTGGCCTACATTGTTCAAATTTTGGAAAAATGCCAATCTGTCCTAAATTTTTAACTAGTTTTCAACACAAATATGTTTTAATTAGAAAATATAGATCAGTTCATTAGAAGCGTGCCGCGTCAGTAGTTTGTTTCATTGTATGTTAAATTTGAGGCATATTGAGAGCGCAAATTACTTTTACATCGTTTTTAACCGTAAAAATTGAGAAAAAAAAACTCATTTGCAGCACCTTTTAAGGCAACGCTTTTCTTTTTTCACTCGCACGTGTTCCATCTAATGCAATAACGAAATCGGTCATGACAAAGCTATTTAAATAGTTGCTGGGAAGTTAGGGGAAATGGTAATGATGCTTACACATGTCTAATTTTGTTTTTTTTGTTTTTCACTCGTCTAAGTATGCTTTTACAAAAATTAAATATGGAGAGGCTATAATATTCGTAAAAAGCCAGCCAAATTACACACTCTTAGAAGGTGTAATCATATCATGATTTTAGTAACTATTTCGCTAAAAGTATATCGCCATGAAAAGTCAGATTCTAATTTTTATCGTTGATTTGATAATTATGCCTTTCACTGGATTAGTGCATGAAACAGTGCAACTTTTTCATTTGAGTTAACGCTACGATTACAAAAAAAAGTGATAATACAAGTCTACATAATTATAAATCTTCGACTATTACTAAGAAAACTTATTAGTTACCAGCCATGATATTAGTGTTTTTCTTCACTCTATTTTGATGCTGTAAACTCTTCCAACGAGCGCGACAGCGCGTAGTCTTATTCTTATCTAGTTATGAAGCTTGTCTATAACCTTCGAAAAAATTCTTTCTGCAAAGGACTCCACAGCATTTGTAAGTTGTCATTCGATAAAAAGCAACGCCCCCCAAGTCTTTTTAACGTCCTAGCTAGCAAATAGAGCTTTTAAGGCAAGTGATTACTGAACGTAGCATCCCAAATTGAACGAAAAGAAGAACCCACACCTACAATAAAAATAAGCTTTCTGAATCCCAAAGGACGTCATACAGTAGCGTAACAGCAAATACAAACGTCCCGACGGGAAAAAATAAGCTGGCCAATACCAACTCCGCTAATAAAAATATTCACATCCGTTATATTCATGAACAGTTTCTTAAAGATCCTTATAAAGTATCTTTGGAAATTTCTTCTCAAATTCTGTCGAAAATTTAGTTAGCCCCCACGTTACAAACTGCAGCAACGACCTCACCAGTCAACAAAATTTCTGTTCTAACTCATTCTTTATGCCACCTGTGGCGGAATGTCGAAATCGAAAAGGTTCTGATGAAGTTCCCACCTCCATAGTGAAAGAGTACCGCGTTGCTTTCGCGTACCATATCTATACCAGGAGCTCTACTCATAAATATATCAATATAATGTGGTAAATTTCCGACTCGGCTAAAAGTAGCAAAAGTTATACCATTGTACAAGAAGCTTGATCCAAAGGACCCCTTTATAATCTTTTGGGTCACGTAAAAGGCTAAATTAGAGCAATTTATGGTAAATGCATCTACGGCCACAGCTCCTGCATCTCTTAGCCAAGAAATAAAGCGGTCGCATTTTTTGTGTATAAAGGAAGCGAATAAATCTACTTCGGGTTCCCCAAACGCTACAGTTCTAATCTTAGATTTGTGCGAAAGAGACCATTCGATATCTTCGTTCATTTGTCTAGACTCTAGATTGAGCTAATATATGAAGCGAACAACAAGAGGTTCATTTACTCGCACCACTGCCAAATTCCATAAAAAATTGCTTTCAATTCCAAGATATTAATGTCGCCATGCTTATCATCTTCCGACCCGAAGCCATGGGTACTTACGGAACCACATCAGGCTTCTCAGCCGGTCGAAGATGTATCAGAAGAAATGACAATTGCGAAGTTCTCATATTTGATATCATTATTGATGTCTAAAATATTTTGGTCCTAACAAAAGAAGTACAAAATAGTATATTGAAAAACAAGTGTTACAATGCGACCTATTGTAATACGACTATCTTGTGGCACGAGTGGCGACGCGAAGCGTAGCCACGAGTGTCCGCAAGCTAGGAGTATTACAATAAAGCATTGTAACACGCGTTTTTCATACTATTTTTTCTATTTCGGTGCTTTAATTTAATTAAAAAAATCATTATCAGAAACTATAGGGAACATTAGAACTAACATGTTTTATGTTGGGAACACTTTTTATGCCGTTAAGTTTTAGGTTGGCAGCGTAGTAAGACTGACATTTTGAAGTTCAAACATGGAAGTACCCAACGAAGTACCTACTTGTACTAACTAGTAACTGCCAACTTGAGAAATGAGTTACCAAAAAAAACCGACTATAATCACTGTCTTTGTACAACTGTTTTCGGCCGAAAACAGTTGTACAAAATCATCATTGTGACACCGAAATAGAAAAATGTAGTTTCTTTCCCCAGCATTGATTCGTCTTTCTATCTCCGCTAGTTTCTGAGAGCTTATGCTTTATTACAAAAAAAACTTGTCCTGTATAATTATAATCGATTTTAAGATCTTTCATACACAAACATTAATAACAATAGAGTATAGTTAGTAAAATTTTGTGTATATAAGGATAGGCTCCTCCAAACTCTTTTTGGGCCCACCTCGGGGCCCACGTAAATGCCGCACATTAAATTCGCTCTAGCTACGTGCATGATAATGTAAATTCGCATAGATGCCATGTTCCCACGGATAAACTACATTTATATAACGAAATTGGCGAAACAATCCACGGTTTTACAAAAACTTAACAATTCAAGTACATATTTATGTCAGGGCAGTGTGAAGTTTTCCACAATTTCAATTTGTTTCTAACAACGAAAGTTTTGTGGAAACTTACGAACGATTGTATGAAATTTCTGAGAAAATTTGAACTATACGCGGTGATTTTTGAATAACAATTAACTTCAGTGAAAAACTGTCGCAAACTAACGGATACATGGAAGCAATTGCCGTATTATTTTGTGTATTTGCTATGTATTTGCATATTTTTACTTAATCATGGCTGGATAAAACCAATCAAACGGTCGATAAATTTTTAATATGGACAATAACAACAACCTTGGGCTAAACGAATTTCTATAGTCATCCATAGTAGAAATAGAGTTGACTTGCGGTTTTTTATAACCCGTTTCAGAACCACCTCGCGCTATTGTAGTGGCCAGTATTCACTGTCCCGAATTCGGCGACAATGAATAATTCAGATATCATTATCTTCGACTTACATGTAATAGGTATAGATTCATTGTTCTCAATTTTAACGACCTTTTTACGATCATCTCAATAGCGCTCTTATGAAAACTTAATTTCAATGAGGAGAATGACTATCGAAGACTGTTCGGTTAGAAAACGCCATAAAGCGTTTTCATTCTTCTAACCGTTACAATAAGTTCGATATGGTTGACCTTCTCCTAAAGAACCCATGCCGAGTATCATGCAATTCTTCGCATAAGCCACAAATTTGTTTAGATACCCACTATTGGCAGAATGGAGTTTGGTCGCTAAAATAAAACCGTTAATGACAACATTAAATTGGCAATTAAATGTGTATAAAAAATGTAGTTGGGCCGGGGTCATTCTTTTATTGGTAATCCACGATTTTATCTTCGCACTGTCTTAGAAATGTTTATTTAGTTGACTTCTTGCATTGTGCCTGATTGATGGATACGCGACCACGTATATTTTTGAAATATCTCTCTGCATCTAATCTAAATTTAAAATTGACGTCATTTGGGTCAACGCTCAAGCTCGCATATAATCGAGATGTTGCTCCAAAATTAAACGTTTGTTTTACTGGTGGGCGTAATTTTTCCTTGGGCGCCTATACATTAATGCTTTTTAAATGAACGTAATGGTTAGCGTAATCGGCTTTGATTTTTGTTACGTAGCTATGATTACTAGTTAAGTTAATGATTTAGCACATTAAAAAAAACGTTTTAAGTATACCCACTTTTTCGTGCATATGATTTTTATTTCAATTACATAAGGGGGCAATGGTGGATCAAAACGTCTGCTTATATCGCCCGAAGTGATTTGATTTGTATGTTAAGCACGTTCCTTATATGTTTAAAAGTTCCGTAATTGTTAATGGATTATTAACTATCGTCTATTGTCCTATCCTTTACATTCTATTCATTTATAATGGCCACGTTTACGATGCAGATGTACACGTTTTAGGTGTGCTATCAAATAACGCTGAAAAACGAAGATCTTGTATTGTTTTCCGTTTGTTTCAGAATACCTATCTTTAAAATAGGAGAGGCAACTAATTATCTTACATCCAACGCAAGAGAAAACAGTCCTGGTAAAATAAGCCTTAATAATACCGAAGAGCAATCCAGTTCGTTGTCAGAACAGGCTTGGGATAGTTATCAGGTAGGTAAATTTATACTTTCTTTTTTAATTTGTTTTACACAAAACGGTTTTAATTAACGTGAACAACCCAAAACTATCAACAGCTAGTGGAGATTCACGCAAGTATTATGCAATTTTCGTGTTCGTTGACCGTGAATCAAAATTATGAAGTCATCGTTTGGCAACTTTTTATATAAACAAATTGTAAATTTTCCGGACAGAATACAATCACTAACGATCGTTTACAATTAAATAACTAGCTAGATTTCGCTAACCGCAATAAATCAAAAAAAGGATATCCATGGAATAATTAGAGTATGATACATTGTTTTTAATTTCATAAAATGGAATCACTGCAGCTGCACTTACTTTCTAAACCTACTTATCACAATTTGGTACATTTTCTTTGAATGTTCCTTTTTTGTGTGCGGTTTTCAAAATTTTGAATTTCTTCTTTATTTGCGTGATGAGTTTATTCGAAAGTATTATCGCGATTTTTTCTATAAATTGTGACAGTAGGTAGCTAAAGTTTTTCAACTCTACTCAGTGCCATTAAAGACTATAAACGTTTAGAAAGTTAAACACTTGGGTGCATACAATTATATAATTATAAATTAAGAAACATATATCTTTTATGGATATTACACATTTAAGGAATAATCTACGAGCGTCGTTTCCTTTGAAAGTAATAATAATACAGAGCCAAAATATATTTTATTTTTCGACGCACTTCAGCCAGCGTTTCACCAACACCGCGATCGCCGTCCGGAAGCTCCTCAAAATAGGTGTTCGGACACCTTTTCACCTTGTTCGTGCTGCTGAATCCAGGTTCCGTCTAAATAAATCTATAACTGGCCACAAAATGTCAAGATGTAGGCCTCTAACAATACCTGGTCTCTATGGCTGCGCTCCGGCGGGATCACTGTAATTACAAGAAACCCAAGGAGCACCTTTGTCCCGCGTTCAGCTACATAATTACTCTAATCATGTTAACTCAGCAACACTCAAACATGCTACACTTAGTAGCTGGGGAGGATCTTCTTACGTCCAGGTCCCCATATGCCACCCGGCTACGTATCCCACTGTGCAATCCCAACTTTCTTGCGCGAAACTAAACGAGGGTTTGCAAGGGTCTTATCGTCAGCTGGCTAACACCCGGGCCCACTTTGTCCCGGAAGTACCCACGCTGAAAACGTAATTTCCACGAAGTGGGCCTTATGATGCCCGTGTTCGCCGGGGCCTGGAATACGTAACCCTTATGCGCAATAAAGTGCCATGGCTCTCCTCCATACAGACATACTGTATATAAAAGTACCACGTATCCTCCCTCACAATGAACGACGCCAAACAGGAGTCGTTCAACGCGTTGGGCCCAGACAGCCCAGATACGGGGTGCTCACACTGATTGGCCGGCTCTCACGGATCCTGGGTGGCCAGGACGAATTCAGACGAGGAGCGAGGTACAATTCGTACTTTTTCGATCAGACTTCTCAATCAAAAGTTATAGACTAGAAACCAATTTCGAAAAAAAATTTAAAGGGCTGTAACTTTTGAACTAGTAGCCCAGTCTTGGAACTGTTTGAAATTATGGATTCCACAGGCCACATTCTATAAAAAAATTTTTTTCCGGGTCGATCTGAGACAATTTTTTTTTCGGGGCTCAAAAAAGGGAGTGTATAACCTTCCTTTTTTATCAAAAGTCGACTGCACCAAAATTTCTCGGGAAAACACTTTTTCTTATTAATTTTGGTGCGTAGAATCCAAAACAATTCGTACTTTTTCGATCAGACTTCTCAATTAAAAGTTATAGACTAGAAACCAATTTCGAAAAAAAATTCAAAGGGCTGTAACTTCTGAACTAGTAGCCCAGTCTTGGAACTGTTTGAAATTATGGATTCCACAGGCCACATTCTATAAGAAAAATTTTCTTCCGGGTCGATCTGAGACAATTTTTTTTTCGGGGCTCAAAAAAAGGCAGTGTATATATAACCTTCCTTTTTTACCAAAAGTCGACTGCACCAAAATTTCTCGGGAAAAGACTTTTTCTTATTAATTTTGGTGCGTAGAATCCGAAAGATTGAACAATTTTTAAGGCCGCCTACAAATTTTTGTAATTCTTAAAAAATTCGCGAATAAAAATTTTCACCCCTATTTTTGATCAGGACTACTTTTCGAAAATCTAAGACGATATGGTGAAGTTCCGGAGAGGGCGAAGATTATACCGGCAAATTTTCCCAGGGGGGAATCTTTTGGGAGCAAATATTGCGAGGGCGATTTTCTTGGAATCGAAAATTCCGGAGGCGAGAGTGTTTTTGGAGTTAAATATTCCGAGGGAAATTTTCCGGGGGCGAATATTTGGACAAATAATCAAATAATAAAAAGTGCTTGTTAGGAACATAGCAATTGCTCTCCATTTTTTCTCACTTTCAAGCATTTGAGCACACCTCACACACTTGCAAAGCGCCACATTATTGGATATCGCCATCTTTTGCCTTCGCGACCTCTTACGGTCTTACCCCTCTGTACTTCGGCATAATCTGGTTTGCCCAATCTGCCTTCACCGAGCCATTTCCGTTTATGTGCGTGCGTGGCTCTGCATGGTGGCCACCTGGATGTAATGTGTATAAAAGAGCGGCTTGAGGGCCAACAGCTCCTCCGCCTCGTCGCCTCTTCTAGTTGTCTTAGTAGTACTTATACTAGTTCATTTGTGGTTCCATGAATATCAGTTTCTATAATTTGTTGTACCCTCCACTTTGCACATTTTCAGCGCGATTGAATCTAGTAATAGTTCCACTCCTCAATTCTTCTTAAGTTATACTTCCAAATTTACATTGTCGCGCTTGTGAAATTCATGGATTCATTAAAATTCTTCTCTGAAATCCGTTTTAAATACTTTTTAAGCTCTTCTCAAGTGCATTGATCAAGTTACCCTCAGTTCCTCGAATTGCCGTTAATTCTCTCGCCCCTTTGCGCTCCTTCCTGTTTGTTTTAATAGTTGCATTTAAATTTTTCCAAATGAGTTAATTGAAGCAAAATTTTGGAAGTTTGAAGAAAAGAACACTATCTTTTCATACCTACCAGTATAAGGATGATGTGAATCCGTAATGTATTCGGATCAATATGTTTACTTACATTCAATTATAGCCGGTTATGAACATTACCACAATACAAACATGAAATGAAAGGTAGCCAACCCCAAACCTACATTAGAAAAAAGACGGCAACGAAAGTGTGACAAAGGAAGTCGTCCAAAAAAATGATTAACGGTAATAGAACAAACAAATTTAAAATGGGCCGTTCTATTTCAGTGTTTGACAACCCCCAAAATGTACACAGGAAACGAATAATCGTTCGGTATTAATACACCAATTTATTTGCACATGCAATCGTACCGTTAACACAATGTGTATTCTTTTGTGAGCGGAAATTTGCTCATAATCAAAATAATAATATAGGTAATTAAAGCAAATTAAATTTTGACAAATTAGTTTGAGAGACTGGAACTCTTGTGACAGTTGAAGCAGGGATACTGACAAGATCCACAATAAAATACAACCAAACGTAGGCGTGTAGACAGGAAAGCTGTAATCATCACCAAACAATTGAAGAAAAAGTACAATCTTATTCTATGTATAATTATAAGAGGAAGTCTAATTGGCCTTATTGCCCTAAATCCCTCATTATTCGTTAGGCAGTATTTATTTTGAGAAGTTCAAAACTTTCAGACTCTAAACTCGAATTCATTTTTCCTATCTACTTGCTTAACTAAAGAAGTGTTGGCTACTAAGTGGTTACTTTGAAGCATATGTGGTTCTATTTCAACGATTGTATTTCAAGTTCGTCATGCGCTCTTTAAAACGAATTGGGAGCCTTTGCTCAATATGCACTTGATTGTAATAGATAAATAGAATTGTAGTCAAGTTTTATTGATTATTTTTTTTATGGCGATCGATTTCGGTTAAAAAACCATCTTCAGGCCTATACCTGATATATTTATCACTTGTCTATGTCAACAATGTCCATTATACCTAATATATTTATAGTTTGACCTGAAGATGGTTTTGTAACCGAAATCGATCGCCATAGAAAAAATAATCAATAAAATGTTACTGCAGTTCTATTTATTTATTAGAACATAAGTAACGTTTCCCAATGGAGAATCTGTCGCCGTTTGTGCCTCTATTTCACTTTCTTTCTGGCTGTATTTATCATTTCGTATCTGCTATTCCCTTTTCTTTCCCATATACAAATGTGGGCACGTCTGACTCCCTCTTGGAATGCCCATAATCTCTTCATCGGAACAGCAGGTGTCACCATTACTCGTTGCCGCTTCCGCATATGAGGGACTTGTCTTTGTTTCCTCCCTATACTTTCTCGTTATATCCCATATATCTTGTGTCACATCACTTGTACTTTCTAACTTTTAAAACTTTTTCTTAATCTGGATAATTATGACGATACGAAGTGGGGAAAATATAAAGAAATCATTGTGAGCTTTTTAAGGTGTTTATTAATCTCTTACAAGGATTTTAGTGTTTTTAAGAGTTTGTAAAAGTGACCTATGAGATCAGAATCTCCACTCACTTTCGTGTATCTCCTAGAATGTTATTCTATAGATCATTTCTATTCTTTAAGAAATGGGCATTTAAGAGAGAGAGTGCATTCTAGGGTTTCTTTAATAAACTTTAGTGATAATTTTGGCGTTTTGGATATATGAAAGTTATTATAATTTGGTAACAGACAACAATTCCTGAAAATTTAGTGTTCCAAAACATATTGTAGTTCCATATAAAAATAAGCATGAAAATCATAATTATCCGATTCCGAAATTTTTAATTTATAACTAGCATTACTTTTACAATGCTTTGGCACCCACACCTTACTTGATAACGGTGCAATATTATGCCAAGGTACTATGTTTGTTTTGTCTCTGAACCAGCTGGTTACGATCTCAACAATGCAAGGCCTCTTTTATGCCTACTCGGCTTAATCCCTGTGAAATGACCATGACCTTTTTCATTTTAAAATGGGTGGTGAGCAACTTAATTTTTCTCAATGTAGACTTTGTTTTTTGCGTAATTTTAAGCCATTAGATTACACTTTCGAAATAAAAAATTGCGCTATATGAGCTATTTCGATCAGTTTTTGCAATATGTTTCATTAAAAATGCATTTACCAAATAGAAAGTTTTCACGTTAAAGATTTTGGGGAATTGAATTTTTCCCCACAAAAAGTATTTGGTAACGTCTCTCGACAGAAAATTGCAATGTTTGTTCTTCCTCTTTTACTTGTGCTCCTTTTTTGCCCATATCTTCAGTTTACTCGCCGTAACTAATCACCTTATCTTTTTGCACATCCATTTTCACGTGCGTGACGGCAATTCTAATAAATAATCTCGCGAATAATGTGCGCGATTGTAATTTTCTCACAAGGTCCTGTAACCACAATTCTAATTACTAGCCGTACTTCCACTTGCACACATTAATTTTGCTCTTTATTTCAGGAAAAATACCTCTCCGAAGCGTACAGTGAGGCCCAAGATTCGGACGCCGCGCGACGTCTGCTGGAGTTTGGAGAAGATTACCGCAACTTCTTGGATAGCCAGTCCGATTGGTCGACGAGATCCACGAATCCCGAATTTTCGCCACCCTTCAAACGGAAAAGTTTAGCGCCGTTTCAAGTTTTGGATTCCGAAAGTGATAGCGATGATGTTCGAACTTTATTGCAACAGTCACGCGACGGGTTGCTACAAATGATTAACATTTACAATCAAACCTTCTCGTCGAATCTGCAGGAATACATAATAACTAATGATGTACGTTTTACTACTTATTTATACAACTCATCGCTTGTGCCACTTTTCTTATTCTATTAATTTCGTCAACTTTCACTACTAGTAAGATTTTGATCGCTCCGTACCGAAAACAGTGGGTTTCAGTCATTCAACCAGTGATCGACACTCTTGTTCCATTATTACATAATACAATACTTATTAAAACTTATCAATTGGAAAGCGAAACACAAAAATGCAATACAAAGCTGAAAGTAGTGACTTCATAGTAAGTTTAGTGAGGATTCGAATCTGATCGGACCGGCCCGAAAAAATCTCAGTTTCTTTATTAATTTTATCTCCTCAACCATAAACACAGGAGGATGGAACTAATGGTTTCTCTAAGGTTTTGAGTATTTCCTTTCGGTTTTTCTGAAAGAAACCAAATTTCGTTGAATTCAGAATTTGTTTCGTAACCGCCTTTAGCAATTTAGAATCTCGAGGTACGATCGTTGAGGAAATGTTTACGTTTACATGATTGGAAAACCGTTTAGTTTATTCTTAATTCCTTTTTTCTGCTATGCTTTCCGATAAAGACCTTCAATTTATTTTCAAGTTCAGCCGGAATTAGCTTGAAAATCATAATTCGCATCATTTTTTTTCCACAAGCCACCAATTGTAATATCTTTCAAGATTTAGGCCCAGTTGTACAATGTCAGTTTAAATTTCAGATTAGTTTAACTGACAGATTCCAGAAACACGATTGGTCAACTTGTGAAATATTAGCCAGTCAAATCCTTTAACCCAAAATTTAAAACTGAAGTTTAAACTGCCATTGTATGACTGGACCTTAGAATTATATCCCACTTTTCTGAGATCAAGTTTAATATAGTGCATTCGCATCACTGTTAATTTGGAAAGAATTCATGCAGTCGATCACAATAAAGGGGATAAAGTGTAACCACGATGTGCAGTGGTGGGGTAGGATGTCCACAGTATGTGGCGACAGGGAATGGCCCTGTGGTAAAACTGAAAGCCCCATTGTAAGTAGGTATTACTTTTGAATGAAGTGGAAGGAGCTTTCCAGTAATCGTTGATCTACAACAGAGATCGATATAAGAGCCTTTCTTATTGAATATGGAAATTGATTTCTTAATGGAAGACGTGAAAAGTTTGATTTGACTAAAGACTTCGTGAGTTCGAGGCAAACAAGGAAACTACTGAAAAATGGAGGTGCATCTGGTTTGCAAAGACAAAAAACCATAGAGGTCCTGGCTCCCTTAAAGAAAGGTTAGGATATGAAGGTGGCGGAAATGAGAATATTCGGTTCCACTCACAATTACCTTGAATTTATATGTACAGGGTGTAGCACCTAAGATATCTCGGATCATAACTCCTTTACCATAAAAGATACCGAGATGAGTTTTAGAACGAAATTGTACACATGTTATACCCCTAACTTTAACGGTTTCGCTGTTATTATAACCTTTTTTCGTCAAAATTCGACAGTTTTTCGAAATTTTTTTGAGAAACTAAATCGCGCAGGCGCGGCTAATTTTTGGACTGAGGCACAGGTTAAGACCTCTTCCACAATCAGATAATTTTGTTTAAGTACTTTAACGAAAAAATACAATTCTTGATTGACCTTCGCTAAATGTCATATTTTAAAAATTTCAAATGGCACCCTCCTAAACAAATTATACCTCTGAGTAGCCAAACCTACAAATTTTTCACTGATATAAACAAAATCACACATTCCATAAGAAAATTTTAGAGAAAAACCAAGTCAAAACGCCAATTTCTAAAAAAACCTTATTTTCCGACCCCAAGTCTGCCATAATCAAACAAAAGATATTCAATTATCACAATTAACAGTCAAGTGTCGGCAGTGTATGATGTTTTTTAATCAGCGTTGCGAAAATGTTCTAAACACAAGCAGAACTGGTTGATATGGTGTTGATTCTTGTAGACCATATACTCGCGATGAACTTCAGTCGGATATTTATTTTTCGCAATCGGCGGTGGGAGCAAGTGGAGTCTGCATACTTTATCGACGCACACGCATAGAAATTTTACAGTACTGCTACTACACCCAGACCCAAATTCCCCGCGGCTCCCGCAGGTCCAATAATTTAAAAGACAGCTCAATAAAAAATGAAGGAATGTACCACTCCCTGGAATTTTATGGCGCATTCTTTTGGAGGTTGAAAAGTTAATAATGGCGACGTAAAGAACAAGAAAATCTATTAGAAGCACCAAAGGAGTTGTCGCTGATACACTGTATACAGGAGAACTAGCTGATTTGGTCGCCTGAAAAATTATCTGTAACACGGCAGATGGCAAGGATGGGAAAGACGTGCTCCCTTTAATATGTCTTAACAAGGAATTAGTCATGGATTTTCTTTGTTACAGTGACCTGTGGACAGACTTCAAACGACATATTATGCAATTCAAAATATGAACCATTTGCGAGTCTGGAGACTCCATTTCTAGGATTGCAGTGATAAAGTATATATGATGGATTACTTTTTATTGCCATTTATCATGTTTCCTGAAATGAAAATTTCAATCTAATATCCTTTTAAAAGGCGTTTGTAGTTGCAACTATGATCAAATGCGGAAAATGGAAAAATCTTAAATACTTCTTGGTTTCTGGGTACTTCTGTTTTTTTGTATGTCCGCCCAGTGTTCACTTTTCTCCTCCGAAACGGTTTAACCGAATGAGTTTAGTTTGTTAAAATCCTTATTTGTACTAATTTCAACGGGAGAAAACAACGCATTGCGTCCAAACCTAATTTTAAAGAAACTCAGTCTCGAAGACCACATAAGTCTGTACGTTTGTCCGGTATTTGCTCTCCTTCTTCTACTCAAGCTGGACATATGTTAATGTATTTTTATAATCGGTGTTATTGTTTTTTTTTAATTAATGCACGTTTTTGTTTCAGACCGATATAATAGCAACTTGCGATCGCCACATATATTGCCTTCATTTAATAGAAAAATCTCCAGAGGAATATTCCTTATCAAAAATTGACAAGGGACTCAGTGCCGGTAAGTTCCTCTAGCTATGGTTACAAAAACCAGGTAGAAATTCGCATAGCTCCTTACTGACACTACAATTGGTTAAATCAAAAATCACTTAGCATGGGCCAAAATATTTCAAAATCATTTGCACTTTAAAAGACGAAAACGAAACCTTCATTTATTCACCACTGCAGTCGGAGAAACGGGAAAGCAGTTTGATGGGTGGGACTTAAAAAGTTGGTTTTTTTCTGATTTGCTGTAGAAGATGCTAATCTAAGTATGAAAAATATGATATCCTATTCGGGGCATGTGCGTACAATTTTCATCTTGTTTTCAAAAACAAGGTAGCGCTGGCGGTAACTGTTTTTCGCTTTAGTAGCATATTTTTCATGAAAAATGCAGCCGGCGCATTTTTGCATAGTCAAATCTTCTTTTTCTTGTTGATTTAGAGTTTATTTTTTTTGGGTTAAGTGAAAAAGAAATTTTTTGTGGTGAACTTCGCGTTTTGTTTTTGTTTCTTGTGGTATATTAACTGAAACACGCCTGGTGGAGGTAACTTTTTATAAATCCATTTACATTAGTTTACCGTATAATAAACCGAGTAATCGACTCAGCTCGTCGTTGGAAATAATGCGTGAAACTTATTCAGTAAGTTTATGCCATCTTTCTTTTCTTTTTTAACTGCTCAACAACTTTTACAATTTTGTTAAAATACATTCTGAAATACTAGGAATATTTTGAATCACATGAGAAATTCCTCTTTTGTACCAAAATTTTCTTTGACGTCGTATCGCATGACGGAAGAAATAAGTTATTTTAGATTGCTGTCTTAACTTTTAAAAGTTCCGTATGAATACTGTGTTAGAAAAACTTTCCTGAAGATCAAAATTTTGATACTTGAGAGTGGAAAGGTTAAAAAAAATGATTTTTTATTATACCTGAATCACAATCTCCGTTTTAAACACTCAAATGCGTGCGAAAAAGGGCCTTTAAAACACACGTGCTTTAAAGTTGCTAAGTAACGATACTTCAAGTATGACTTTTGAAATTGTCATCTGGATGAAATAAAAAATCCTCTTAGGTCGCTTTCTGTAAATGCAGAACATTTCTTTGGCTTTTGTACCTATCCTTTGGTTGAAGCTTTCACAAACGCGCGTAATTTTGGGTATGCTTCCAAATCTGTTCCACTTTTTAATCGCAGCATTGCTTTAAAGTTTTGAATGAATGCACCAAAATATAGAAGATTTAAATACCTTTGACAATTGCTTCATATATGCCAGCATTATGGATGCATTTAAGACTGTATTCGTAAGTAACTTCCTATTCATCCATGGAAACAACTTTTCATATTCCTTATAATAGGCTTTACTGGAATTGGATTTTACACCTTCCAACGTTTGTTTAGATTTTACAACAATCGATTTAATGGACGGTCTTTTTCAACGGAAATCGTTTAATTCACAAAGACGATGATTTTTATAAGCAAACGTCAAGTGACATTTCCATAGCAATCGTGAAATTACGAACACCCAGCCCACTTAATTAGACATGTATTCGAGTATAACGTCAATATGACTTCATTGTATTTCCTATTTTTAAATTATACTGCAGGTATAATAAAAAATACTATAAGATACAGGTGTATAATTGGTCTTTAAAGCACTTGCAACGTTAAAGGCACTCCGCTTTGCGTCGTGCCCTTAAACTCGTTGCGCGTGCTTTAAATACTTGATTATATCGGTCACTCATTTTTGATCGCTATGTACATTTGTATCGGGCGATCAAAAATGAGTGACTTTCGAGTCGCCTTTGGAAGTTCGAGTTAAGTACGATTTCCCATGTAAACAAAAATTCCAAAGGTGACTCGACGGTCACTCATTTTTGATCGCTATGTATCTTAATATACTATTATCGAAGAACATTGATGCAAGTTTATTTTCAATTTGAAAATCAATCGGTTCAAAATTTGGAGATTGAAGGGTGAGTAAAAAAATCAAGTTGCAGTGATAAAAGTAAATTTCAAACGAAATTAGAAACACCCTGGTAACTGCAATTCAATTTGCAACTATTAATTATAATTTTTGAAAAATGAAGAAGAATCTGGTATGCAAACGACCGTTTCAATTTGAAGCTAAATATCAAAGTTTGACAATTTTGAATAACGTAGTTTTATATTTTCAACCTGAGTTTAAAAGTTTCATAATTTTTTGATTGATGATGCATATCAAAAGTATAAATCACAATTCCGAAATGAAATGTTTAAGTTTAACATTGAGATATTTTATTAGTTTATTAAATTTCCACTTGAAACCCTGGATTTTTAAATTTGGATTGCGACGAATGCACATGAAATAATTTAAAGAAGGGATCATGAAAAGACGTATCTCCGTAACAGCGAAAATGTAAAATTCGAGAGTGGAAAGTGAACAAAAAATATATTTTCAATTCCGAAATAAAATTAAAACTGTCGAAAATAATTTAAGCTTTCACAGATTTCTATTGCACATGAAATAATTTTGAGAACCTGAAATTTTTAAGATGAAACCTTGATAGCCAAAATTTCCAAATCTAGACACAAACAAACTACATTCTCGAATTGCGATTCTGATATGAAAGTTCAAACTTAAAGTTTGAGAGTTTTTAAACTTCACTTTGGAAACCAAAATATAAAATTACTTATTCACGAAAAATATACAGAAAATAGTTTCATGCTTTATATTTTAACTTAAAAAATGTTCCAGAATTTGATGTTTTAAAGGATGCACAAAACATTCTTGTCGTGGTTGTGTAGTCACGAAACACGAATCAGAGTTGGACTGGGTCACTGGGTCACCGGGTCAACTGGGTCACTGAATTAAACTGGGTCACTGGGTCGCTGGGTCACGTCATACTCTTTTCAGTTAGACCCAGTGACCCAGTTTGACCCAATGACCCAGTTTGGCCCAGTGACCCAGTTTGACCCAGTGACCCAACTTGACCCAGTTTGACCCAGCGACCCAATTTCACCCGGGGACCCAGTAACCTAGTTTGATCGAACAACGCAATTAAGTCTGCCCTCGGTTCAAGTGTACAGATTATGAAATAAATGAAATGCTGGTTTGTTGAAAATAATACTGGATTGCTTGACAACTGCCATTTCTGTGATGTTTGCTTTAATCCTGCCGTAAAAAACTTTCCATGTCCCGAATTGTAGTAATGTTATTTCTAAACAGTTCCCTCCTTCATTTCTTTGCTTCAGGGCTTACCAGTTTGCTTACAGGTATTCATTCACATTTAATTTTTTTCTACTAGTTAGCTTAATCCAAATAAATCTTTTCTCTAAATACTTTCATTGACTACTTGACTACAAACTATAAACAAATGCATTTGATTTTTTTAAGTATTAGTTCTCTTGAATGAAATTGGGCTACGTGCTTGTTGGCGAATATTATTGAGGAAGTTTTTTTTTAAATTAAAAGTTACTTGAAATTGTTTTGGATGATACCTAACAAGAATTTAATTACTGGGTCACCGGGTCAAGATGGGTCACTAAGTAAAGCTGGGTCAAGATGGGTCACCGGGTCAAGCTGGGTCACCGGGTCAAGCTGGGTCACCGGGTCAAACTGGGTCAAGCTGGGTCACCTGGTCAAGCTGGGTCACCGGGTCAACTGGGTCACCGGGTCACCGGGTCACTGGGTCAGTAATCTAACTGGGTCACCATATATTTTAAAATGATTGTACAAGCAGATAGATATCCTGAAAGAGAATCGGAAAAACCTGCCAAAAGCAGAATTAAATACCAAAAATGCGTACACTAGTGTTCGATTCGCTTATCATTTCAACGCCTGAATCTGATCTAACATAATATAATCTCTGGACCACAAAAACTAGGTAGTTGTATAATATACAAAAAATTATTGCTATATATGCATGCAATATGCATAATTTCCTTACGCAGGGGGACACAATTTATTTGGGGCGGGCATGTGGACACCTAAGTCCGCCCTTGACTACGTGTGCGCGTCTGATACGGACGGGGTTAGGTTTTTTGAATTCTTTATTTAAAGGTCTTTCGATTACGCTATAGCAAAACCTGTTTGGCGCTATGGCCGTTGTCGTCACTACTACGCACGATATTTATGCCAACAGTGTCAAAATTTGGAAAGTTTATACATCGTTTCATGTATCGTTGATTATACAATAATTTAGCAAATAACATTTTCAAACCCTATGAATCATTGATAGTATAACCGTGTATACTATTCTTGTTAGAGAAAATTCATTTTGTGAGTAACCGTGTCGAAGAATGGGCTATAGGTGAGTGCTTTGTTAAGTTTAAAATTAAGACGGATTGCGATAATTAGATCTGGTTTAATTTTTTTAGACTTTTACAGTATAACTAAATGGAAATTTTTTATTTATTAAGTACCGTAAAATAGGATTGTTGTTGTATTTTGGAACTTACTTATTCACTGTAACCGTTGAATGAAAAACAAAGGTTTTCATTCAACGCTATAACCTTGTTATAATTCCACACAAATCCCTATTCAACCTTTTTCCATGGAGTGTATAGGGACAGAATACGAATGAGAGGGGATTACGAGGGTAAATAAAATAATAAAGCAGTCTTACGGATAAATAACAAAATAATCAAACTCTCTTATAATTTATTATTAAAACAAAAAAAAATTTGCCACATAAACTTATGTCTTCTCCTTCTCACTTGTGTAGGAGTTTGTTTTCGAAATCCATCTGAAACATCAGGGAAGGTAAATATCTCAGAAGCCTTCCAAAACTTTTAACACTTTCCCATTAAAAGCTTTTTCAATTCCATGATTGTATTTGTACTGAAATTTTACACTAGCCCAATTACTGTCTTTGAGCTCCTTTTAGCACTTCTTTCCTATTTCCTTCTTGGTCTCCCTGTTGCAACACTAGGGTTGGGGGAACCACAAGCCTTTTATTTCTGCATCTTTTAGCGTGTAATTTCCCGGAATCGTTCGGTATATTAGCATGAAATTTGAATTGGTGCTATACGAAACGGTTCATTATTTTTTCAGTTGACAAAATGACAACTTGGCATAATTTCAAATTTTTTTTTAATGGAATAGCGAAACAGTATTTTGAAAATAAATGAATCAAATGTTTTCAAACTCGAAGGTTGAATTAAGCATATAAAGAGCTTCAAAATCACATGAAACATAATTCCATTAAAAAAATAATTCGAAATTATGCAAGTTACGAATTGGACATATGAAGTAAAAAATTAAAGAATTGTCTCGTTTCAAATTTCATGGTAAAATACGGAAGGGTTCTAAAGTAATGGGGGTTTTAAATTGTGAATCAGTCGGGAAATTCATCAAATGCACTTCTCTCTCATTCTGTGTAAAGAGGAGGAACTACCTTTTCGTGATAAACCTCCAAAAAAGGGTTTCTTTTATAATTGTTCCTACAAAGAGCATATGAATGTCTGTGCTACTAAATATTCCTTAAACCTCGAGCAACTATATGCAGATGAATTAAAAAATGTAAAAGTAATGACTGCGTATCGGATTTTTTAGAGCTATAAAAGTACTACTGAACTAGTCTAGTTGCACGTAGAATCTCGGCCGAAAATTGAAATATCGAGAATTATGGAATTATTATGGGTATGCAATTGCAACTATGTAGCAGCAGAAATTGAGAGAAAATAAGGTTCTGTGAGAAGTTGGTTCTCATTCTTTGGACTGGTACTATGTTTTCTAAAATTCTTCCAAAGCTGTAGAATCGTTAAGTGTGCAAATAGAATTAATAAAAGATACGTTACCTATTTATTGATTAGGTACAATTAATGTGAGGTATCCAATGACGACTGAATAAATTAATTAAGTTTTTGAAAATTTCGGCAATGAGCAGTTTTCAGCCAAAGTATTTTCAATTTTATACGATCTTCTGTTATTGTCGCACTTAACTAACTCTTCGTTATTTCAAATGGGATGCGTCGGTTTTTATTCATTTTTTTAATCTGTGCAAAATGTGGACCACATTTGATACATAAGTAACCATAGAACTAAACTGAATCGTTTTTCAATTTAGACGTTTCGGGAAATTATAAAGCATTTATCATTTTCCTTACCTAATATTGTTTGAGCAATTGATACACGGTGGTTGAATTCCTAATTCATGTCAAATTTTGCAGTTATGAAAATGTGCCGCTTCGGATCTTCTTTCTGGAGTCCGCAATCCTAGGATTGATTGGACGCAGTCCTCCACCCTTTCTTATCTTGCGTTAATCTTCTCACTTCTACATAACTACCCTTGCCTAGGTCCCGAACTATTTGGTCTATGTATCTAAGCCTCTGTCGTCCTACCCCTCTCTAGCCTTCTGCCATACCTTTTATAGCTAGCTGCACTAATCCTCCGTGTTTGAGCACGTGCCCTATCATTCTATCTCGTCTTCTCTGTACGGTTTTCCACATGTATCTATTTTCCTGTACTAGCTCCAAGACTGCTTCGTTTGTTACTCTGTCCATCCAGCTAATCCTCATTATCCTTCTACCACATTTTGAATGCTTCTATCCTATTTTTGTCTTCCCGCCTATCGTCCAGGTTTCGCACCCTATAGAACTACACTCCATATGTACGTTTTTAGCAGCTTTTTCCTAATTCATATATTTATCTCGGATCTTAAATTAGGAATTAGGAAAGTTATACAAATTGAATTCAATTGCATTTCTCATTTTTAATTCGGATTCTTCCATAAATTTTACGTCGTGTGATATTCTTTCGTTAGTTAACCAGATTTTGTAATCTTTGCTTTCCTCTAAATATTTTCCTTTCATAAATATTTATTCCAACAATTCATGGAATCCCAGGTACAAATTCAGCAAAAACTGCTCTTCCATATGCACCATGCACCTAAATAAATGGAGTAATTTATAAAAAGTGGAGTAACGTATAAAATTATGCGGTAACACCGGGATTTTTTTCGTGCCATAATTTGTTTGGTATACTTTATTCCCATATATTTAAACGAAAATCACTTTTGCGCATTCTTTAGCACCCCAGAAACGCATTGTCGTATAGTTCGCTGTGCTGAAATTATAATTTCCCCAAATGCAATAATTATAAAATATAAACCTTGAAGGGAGGACGTGCATGACTATAAAATAATGGATGCGATCATTTTCGTCTTTTCTGTTTTATTTCGCAATCTAGACTCCGTTCAGAAATGTTATTTGTTATTTCAGTCCATACGCCTGAAGCGAAGGTAGACCCACTATACCTGACTGTTCATTGACGTTTGTCCAAAAAAATACCAACCCCAATAATGTGTAGAAACCAATGATTTGTCTAGTACCTCCAACTTTTACTTTCGGTTTAGCTAATCTACGAGCAGCTGTTTATTGCTCCCACTAACGACCTTAAACGGTTATACTCTACTACAACTGCAAGTGTAACACAATTACATTGTTTATAGTAATAATAGTAGAAATAGGCTGCTTAGTTATATCCATAAACTGTTAAAAAACGGAAACTCCACGAATTCCGGTACCAAAACGCAACGCCTTCAATTGGAACCAATTAAACCCGGTGCTGTAAGTACCTAACTTCCTTTTTTGTGTCGATTTTCTAATTTTTATGTAGTTTCCTGTGCATAGGATGCCTATCCTAACCAGTAACCAGTTTCTACTGCGCTAAAATCGGGTTATAACTAAAAGATGTTCATTTTAGTTAAGCGTAGGTACAATTAATGTAATTGTCTGCCTTTTTAATTGCATTGACCTAGTCCTTTTACAAATAGGTGCAGTGCGGTCAGTTTGCCTACTCGCGCGCATTTGAGAATCAAAATTCTAGTACATACTTAGTCTTTGTTGTACTTATGCGAATTAATGAGGCTACTGTAATGTGTGGAATTAATAGAGATCTCCATATGTATATATTTGAGAAACCGGTTGTATAAGCGAGAAATCTGGCCATTACGTCTTGTTATTATTAGGCTTTTAACGCGGTTTTTATTTTCAGATTTACTATCACAGTGGAAGCGGTTGAGGGAGAAGTTGAACAAGATGCAAGAGTACAGAAGTTTGCAAAAGGAAATATTGACTTTGAAAAATGAACTTACAAATGAGAAGATACCGGTGCGTTTAGAATCCTTAACTGTAAACTCAATTGAGGATATTCGCAAGGACGTTGAGATTTATTCGGTAAGTTTTGTATTATTAATTTTTTTATATATGGCGAGAACTCATCATTGAACATTAGCTATTTCAACATATAGACCTTGGAAATGTGCCCAGTTTTTTCAATAAGTACGTAAATAATTTTCGTTATATCATACCATAGTTCGTATCCTAGAGACCTAGACGATAATTATTAGACCTCGAAGTACTAATTTGTTATCCACCTGTGCTTTTGAATTGCTATCGCAAGAGGAATTTACTGTATTACTTGTTCTTTTAACAAAGCACAATTCCTTAAACTTTGACAGAATTTTCATAAACCAATTTCGGATTCGTTATTTAGATATTTAAAACCGCCCAGATGACAATTTTCTTTGCATCTCCATTTGGGGTGCAAGAAAACTATAAAATGTGTAAAGAGCAGTGAATAATTTTTGAGCATTACTTTCGTTATGTTGCTTTGATGACTTCAAGTGTTTCTTCCATATCTTTGGTTGGCTATGACAGATGACTTGATTTGTTTGAACTGTTTACTTACTAAAAATTCTTACTGTATAATTTTATTCAAGTACCAAATGATTTATTATAATTTTACAGTCGATAAATAAATATGTTATAATGGTGTTATAGTAAAATTGTTAATGCCATAAAGACGAACGTACTCTTAACCGCTAACATGTACATGTAGTTATGTACTAAAAGGAATGGCTCAATGTGCAATAATTTTTAGTCACACTCACAGTATATAGCTAATTGTCGAATTATTTGATTTGATTTGATTATTTAAACATTTTTTATAAAAATAAAATTTCGTCCAGTAACTTTTAGTCGTAGAACCAAAAATTACAAAGTTATAAACGAAAATTGTAAAAAAATTTCAATTGGTCGTTATCTCATTTTAGAAAAAATTTTATAGAAGGATTTTCAAGGAATAATTTTCATTGCAAAGTTTTTCAATTGTATTCAATTAATAACAAATAATTTCAAATCATAATGTACATTTACGAGTATACTGTACAGGTATAAAAAAATCATACGTAACCGTGTGGGGCTAAAAGAACATTTGCCTACTATTGTTGCATTTTGTCCATATTTCGCCACGTGCAGACGTATTTAATTGTGCATGTCACTGTGAAAACTATTTTGAATTTTTTGGAAAAGATTTTGGGTTATGTGAACACGGTTTTGAGTTCAGTGAGGACTATTCCGAATTTTTTAATAAGCATTTAGACTTTTCTACTTTTTGTATTATTCTATCAAGATTGATTGTTTTATTTGAAAATGCACTTAGGCGAAAATAAAATCAGAACTGTGAAAGCGAAATGAGTAACACTTTACTTGACCGAGCAGTAGCATAAACTGGTTAATGAACAATGTTTACGAACTATTTTGGATAATAGTATTTGTAAAATCTTGACAAATGAAAATTGAAAAATTATTCCTTGAAAAGCCCTCTATAAAAATGGTGTGATATAATTTTTTTTTTTTGTAAAATGACGAGAAAAAAACCATCCAAGTTTGGGTCAAATCTCAGAACCGGTGGTCGACCATTGTTTGTTACTACGTCACTACTAGATTCTACGTAAAAATATCTAAAATTGGCAGTTTTACCTTCTAACTACCCGTACGTTAGTAAGGGAGGTGTTGCATCGGGGTAAAAAATGACCCCCCACTTTTTTACGGAAATACACGTTTTGAGGTACCAGGAATCCGAATCAAACAAAATTTCGATGTCAGTCTGTCTGTACTCTCATTTCCGGGAACCAAATTTGGTACCCATATTCTTAGACATAAAAAAGGGCTGTATTTTTTCGTGTTATTGTTTTTTATCATGTGGCCCCCAGCTATATGTGGAAACCTTAAAATGGCCCTTGATGGTCGTTCTTTGGAGGACCGTATCTCATGAAGTATTGAAAGTGTAAGACGAAAAAATGATTCTTAATTCCTGTGTTTGTTTTAAGCGTTAAGGTTCATCTTTATACCACTGAAAAAATTAGCATTCATTTATCAACAGCCGAAGAGGGTGAATCCACACCTAGCGTACAAAAAAAAAGGTTAACACGAAAACAGTTTGTAATTATCATTCCTGTTAAAACTCTCTAACACTACCGAAAAAATTGGCAGTCAATTAGCGACCGTCCGAGGGGTGAAATTCTACATCTAGCTTATAAAGAAAATTGCGAACATTCAAGAAAAAAAGGTTTCAATTTCTTATGTTTGTTAACATGATAAGATTCCTCTAAAATTCTCCTTAAACTTCGTTCATATTTCCCTTAAGCTTTTCTGAATCGACCGCACTCAAGTTCTTCAGCTTTTTTTTTGAGCTTCCGTCTGACATTCAGGTTTCAATTGTCAATTTCCTATCAGATTCTTCTCAATTTTTCCTAACATTAATATACTGGAAGTTTTTATCAAGTTCTAACGCTCTTCTTTAACGGAATAGTCATGGAAGCGTAAATTTTTCCTAATCGGCGAACTAGCATAGATTTCTTCGATTAGTGACAAATCGTAGTGGATTGGGGGTATTTTCCTGTATATTTATTACAAAAATGCACATAATTTACGGTGATTCAGCGTGGAGTTTAAGAAAGTTTGTGCTTATATCATCAATTACACTTGAAAAAGAGTTTTCTTTACCTTTTCAGATGGGAAAATGTGCTTAAACATTCGGAATCAGACGTACTTTCTCTCATTTTGGAGATTAGTCAGATCGCCTTTTCTTGAAAAGTAACTAGGCCAAAAGAAAATTTGTATGAGCTTGAAAGAATATTGATTTGTCGAAGTTCACGTTTCCCATAGATGTCGTTCTAGAGTGTTGGTATTACAGTATTCTGTAAGTTGTTACTGAAACCTGTAAACGGTTCTTATAGCATGCTTACAGCACATTTGTGTGGGTGGTTACAGGGTAGTTATCAATGATGTCTATCTCGTACTTTACAACAGATTGCGCTGTAGGTCTTGATCTTGAGATATACTTATACGTGGTTTTTCGTCCACTATACTTCTTTGAATTAGCTGTAGTTATGAAAAATTTATTTGGAAAATTGAGGGGGGGGGGCTATTTCTATGTACGTTGTTGGGGTGAATAACAAAGCGCCCTTAATCCAGTGCATTGCTCATGGATTCTTAAATTTAACTGTATGCGACCTAAAAACTAGCGGTGTGTGATATTTTCAGAGTTTGAAATGACGATAAAAGCGTACCCGTGTCGCGCTGCTGCTACGGCCGGGTACGTGACGGGATTCTCAATAGGAGTCTCCATCACGCCTTACTCACAACCACGTCCAAGTCTTAATCTGAAGGTGCCCGGAACAGGGTACAAATGCTGCTGCTTTGTGACAGTCGATATCGATCGCACATCATCATATGACCGCGTACTTCAGGATCCTTTAGCTGGAAAACTTTTTCTAGTCGTTACTGTTTCTGGGGTGTACTTAAATTTTTTTCGGTATTCCCTCCTGCGCTGTCGTAAATTCGGTTCTTCTCGTTGCACACTTGATTTAGAAAGGCATTTAATTATTCTAATTGTACATTCGAGCGTTTATAGAAAATTTACACAGGATGTAGAATAAATCGACGTGGGGCGGGTTTGTCCCTAACACACATTTGTATGCTACTGATAACCCGCTACAGACGTGCATTCCAACGTAATTCAATTTGCAATCAACGGCCAATCAATTGATTCGAACTTGGTACAGTTTGTCACGCGATTACGGTAATATTCGATGCAAATACTGGAGTGTTTAAATTTTTTTAGGGGATAATTTTCCGTAAAGGTCCGTTCACATATTTTGTGCATTAGAGAATGTCCACTGACAGTCCCTTGAGACTGATCGTAGAGTTGCGAAAAGTCTTCTATCTACTGGGAGAAGTACAGCGAACCATATATTCTTGCTGCCTGACATTGATGGCAGAGCGTGTATAAATTACTCAAGTTTATGTTTACGCTTCCAGCGCCTTTTTTCTTTTTTTATGTTATATTCGTTACCCTATATACAATTTTAATTAGCCGCATCTTATACTATGCGCTTCCGTCACGAAAAGATTTTTTTAATCGAAACGTTATAATGCCTAAAATCCGCATTACGTGTGGTCAGGATATCTGTTATTTAAAGTTCACACTACGATTAGGGTCTTGGGAAATATTAAAATGAATTGCCAAAACGCTTTTCCCTTCGGCGATTATAAAACCCGCACGGTATAAATTAGTTTATGTTTGGGTCAAGTTACACACGCCCTTTTCAAAAAGGGGATGTCGATGAATTTGAAAATAGTTTAATAAATTTAATACTCACGCAATTTCAGATTGTATTTCTGCTCAAATTACAACGTTAAAGTATCGCGTTTTAATGTACACATACTCATAACGGTAATTTCATTATCAAATCGTGTTTGTTACAGAACAAATTACTAAGCATGGACGAACAAAAGGCGAAATTATTAACACTCAACGTCGCTGTGCATCGCTTTGTGTTCGAAAACAAAAATTACAATTCCACGGCTCTCAAGGGTGATATTTCGGACTTATACCGCGTATGGTACGACATTCACAGCAGGTAAGTGTCGCTTTTTACTAATTGCTAATTGTCATTATCCGAAAATTACGTTTGTCACAAAACCAGGTGTAAGAATATGTTACTGATTACGTGGTTGCCAGGCACGTAGCTAGAGGGAATTTGATGGGGGGCCCAAAAAGAGAAGGGGGGGTCCTTTATACTTTTACTTAATACACTATAGATTGCTGTGTTCGTATACAAAAGAACTAGAATCAACCTATGAAGTGTGTACCTATTCATTATAACGTTTAAGGGGAGTTTTTTTTCTGATGTTATGTTAAGTTTAGATCTCAGATGATTAATTGAAATAAACTGCACCAATACCAATATAGACAACAAGTCACTTCCGGTTGACGAATATTGACCAACATTTAATCAATTAGTCCCTTGACCATTGTCTACCTATTGCTAAAAACAGAATTGGAAAATTCGAAACCGTTTGTGAGTTATCTCCCTCATTCCCTCATCTCGCCATTATTTTAATTTTGTTATTCCTTCCCATAACTATTTTGCTAACCACTCCCGTATTAGCTCCTTGCAACTACTACTTCCTCGTGCGTTCTCTATCTTCACTCTATGTGTTGTGCTTGTGCATCAAGGTCCGTTTTTCCAGCTCATTTTCCAAACTTTTGGCCTCAGTCCGTGCATATCCCTTTCTCTATAATAGTATATTTTTTCCTCTGTTCTTCCCACATTCGATTTGCGTTCATGTTCGTTCCCAAGCATTTTTTTTACTAATTCCCTTTCTCTTTCACTTTTTTTCCTCGAACCTTACCGCCCTGTGTCTCGACATTTTCGTTTCCTCTAACATACAATTTAGTGTTGTCCCGTTTAGCTCTAATGCCCATTCATAATAGGTACCTTCTTTGTATTTATTCTTTTCAGTTCATCCCCTTGTGTACACCCCCATATCTCCGCTCTGTGCATAAGCACATCTCTCACCATTGTATCAACTGGGTATTTTCTTATTTTGAACTCCTCTCCTATTCCCCACATCTGTCTCATTGCCACTCCTTTTTCTTAGTTCTCTTATTTGCACATTTTGTCCTATTATTTCATTGCATTTGGCACCCTAAATATTTAATTTCTATTACTTCTTTCCTTTCTTTGCTTCTTCCATTTCCATTCCATCTCTCTTTCCGTCCTCTCCCTTTTCCAAATCTCCTCGTCTTTGAGTTTTCTACATTTATCTATTCCTTTCCTTTCCCTACGTTTCCTTCCTTTGTTCTACCTCTGTTGCTATTATCACTGCGTCGTCAGGGGTGGACCGGCCCAAGGGGGGGTTTGCTACCTGGCCCGTAGGTCATTATGGCCCGTTGCAAATTTATAAGTATGTACTGTATTAAACGGCAGTATTTGTTTCTTGCATTTTAACAAATTATTAACACGTTTCTCTCATTGGGTGTTGTAGATCAGCAGTTTCAAAATGATAAAGGGTGGGCCAACTTACAGTACAAAAAGAAGTGGTATGACATTGAAAGTATTTTAGGTGGGCACTGGTCGCTGGACACCCTGCCAGGACTATTTGTTCCGTGATAAAAGTAGACAAATTATGATTTTTTTCGTTTTGTTTTTAAGTATACAATCAACTTCATTCGACGCTAAAATGGCAAAAAAATACACCTAAAAGGCGTTTGTCGTTTAATTTGGATCAGTATCCACTTCTCACCTCCCCCCTTCTTCCCACGCACCACTTCTGCTTTTATTGTCCTCTCACCGCCTAGCAATTGCCTAGCATGCGTTCTGTTTTCTTCCTCTTCACTTTTTCTTTCTTCTTCTTGTTTCCATTTCTTCTTCCCTCTCTCCTCATTCCTTTATCTGAATCTCACCATTATTTTAATATTTTTTATTCCTTCCCATGAATATTTTGCTAACCACTCCCTTATTCGTTCCTTTATAACAACTACTTCCACCCTTTCTCCTATTTGTCTCCTACTTTCGAGCTCAGCCCATGCATATCCATTTCCTTTGCTCTTCCCTTTCACTCCTTTCCTCAAACCTTACCGCCCTGCGTCGCGAAGCTATCCGAGGAGGCCCAAAAAAAGAATTTCATCATTACTTCTTTATTGCTTAATAATTTTACACCTAATGTTGATCACCTTTACAATATTTTCCATTGACTTCCGCACGTTCCCTCCATTGTTCAAAACATTTTTTAAATTCACTTTTCTGGATGTTCTTTACGCTTCCTATAGCGATTTTGTTTTACCTCCTCCTCAGTGGCAAAACGCTTTCCTCTCATGTCCTTTTTGAGCCGGGTGAACCAACAGAAATCACAGGAGGCGAGGTCCGGCGAGTAGACAGTCGATTTCTTCTCCAGAGCTCCAGTGCCACGTAATTGGAATTTTCTTATTATGTATGGTGTCTGGTTAAACAACTAAATAAATAAATTAATTAATCTCATGCCATTTTTTGGTCAAAAACTGCTTTATGGAGAGGGCGCGTTGTCACTCTCTCCCAGCCACCGCCAAATTCCCGTTTCCTTTGGGTTTCCTCGTATATAATTTGGTATTGTCCTTCCGTTTAGCCCTAATACCCATTTATAATACTTTCTTTGTATTCCTTCCAGTTCCTCCTATTCCTTTCACCCCTCATATCTCCGTTCCGTATAGAACAGTTCTGAAGTCATTCTTGAAACCCCTCCCCCTATTCCAGACACTTGTCTCATCCCTACCACCCCCGTTTTCCTTAGTTCTCATACTTGCGCACTTGTCCCATTATTTCTTTGCATTTGGTACCCTAATTTAACTGCTCTTTCCCAAAACGTTTCCATTTATTTCGTTTGTCTCTTCTATCTCTGTTGCCATTATCACTACGTGCGTCGCCCGCGTATGCCAAGGACTTCCTTATTACCACTACGATCCCTTCACCTAGGCCCTCTCTTAATACCTTTTCCATGTCTCTCATATAGAGGTTAAATGAGGTTGCTAAGTGGGATACTCCTTCCCTTGTATACTTACCCTCAATGTCTGTGTCTTCTGTCTTTTATCTTCTTGTCTATTTTCCCATCTTCCATGCCAACTATGAAAAAACGCACCTTTCCGCCCTTTTTTCCAATTCTTTTTCCACCAATCTGTAATCCATACATATAGCCTATCTTCTTTTCCATTTCTCTTTCTAATCCTTTATTCAGTACCGTTGCTTAGATTCTATACGCCGTCGTCTTGATCTCGATCTTGATTTCCCTATAATTTTCCACACAATCTTTATCGCCTTTTTTTGAAAATGGCCCTTTCCTTTTGTGTGATTTTGGGTTATTTGGTGGTTATAGTATATAGTATACACCCTTTTGAACTTCGTGTTAGATTAGTGAGTAGCGGTCCAGAGATCCGTCTGGAGGATCCGGGAACGAAAGATCACGCGATGCAGAGTGCTTATCAGTGGCTGAGTGTAGCGTGTTTTTGTCCTAAATGACGTTTTAAACGATTGGCGTCTTTGTAACTTTTTCCAGGACATGATAAGTTGAAAGGGCAAGGGAGACGGTCCACTAAGATTTTCTTATTCTTCTGCGGAGAGGTTTATGCCCTTTTCCGTGAATGCAGTTGTAGATCATTTGCCCACCATCATGCTTGGTTGTGCACATTTAGAACAAACTTTATTAATAGGCACTCGACTGAAGAGTCTCTTGTGTAAATTGTTCTTCGGCGAGATGAAGCATCTTGTATGCATAATTCGGTTAATTTGTCATTTCTAGTCTACTCACCACCTTCTACAGTTAATTCGGCGCATTTGGTAGCTAAATCAGCTTCTCCGGCACATAAATCGGCAATAATATTTGACATTTAATTGCCCACGTTGTTAAAGCATACACATATTCGTCGCGGAAAATCAATATGCACAACTAGGATTATTATAGTAAACGAAACGGAACATCAAAATAAACACAAAAAAAAACACTTGCTATAAATTGTTATTAAAGAAAATATTTATAACAAAGTTCGCCTGTACTTTAAGTATGAATAGTGTTATCTGTCCATTTCATCAACGTAGGTACTCGTACCTAAACAAGTTGCAAATCAGCAAAGCGCATTTTTGGTAATATCAATCAGTATTTTATTAGCGAAGTTTAAAATTATCCATCCTATGAGTAATCTAACTCAAAATAGACTAGAGCCTGCACATCTACACTACGCAGAAAGCTTTTAGTGAAAATTTGAAGTCTCTAGCTATTGTAATTGCTGAGCCGTACCATAGTGTAAGGCCGTAGGTACATAGCCAGCCATAATGAATATAATAGCGTATTTTTTTTAAAAATGCGCCAAAGACACAGGGAGATTTTACTCAAAGCTGTGATTGGTAAAATGGCAAACGTAAATTTCGATTAACATAATATACTGTTTCTTATGTAAGGATATTGTTTCAGTGTAACAGAAAGACTAAACCAGCTAAATTCTCTACTTCAAACCTGGCAAACGTTAGAAAATCGCCTTAAACAACTGCAAGGCAACTTACAGGAAGACAAAGAGACTTTGGCAGTCTTGGATTCGGCACTGCAAGATGGAGTTTTTTCAAATCATATCGCCACGTCGGTTCGTGATGTAGCGAAAGTACTTTCGGAAACATATCAGGTGAGTTTAATTACATTAAATAATAACGCGTGTGTCTATGTTTACGGGTCGCGATTTAACGCCTCTAATGCGGTGTGACGGGAATTTTTTGCACTATATTAACGCAATTAAGAGATCTATTTTGGGCATTTCCACGACTAGTCTGCGAACGTAATGGTGCCGCTTCCGGATCGTTAATCGCACCTCAATCGAATTTCTGGTCACGTTGCTGAGATATTCGATGGAATCAGCGTAAAAATACAAATTTAATATCGCTTCTGAGAGCGTACTGTCTTTATGATGCTTCCGAAAAAGCCAACGCGAAAGCAAAGTTGTAGTTTATTATTGCAAAATTATCCCTGTTATGAGGTGGTGGCTTTGCTTACTAATAAATACGCGCAAAAGTACTGAAATATTATAAATTTCCTGCATTAAAGTAGAACGTATCTAAGTTGCGGGAACGCCACTGCAACGTATAAGTTAGTGATTGCTTTGACCGTTTGAAATCTGTTTTGTATGCAGCGCGGCGCTTTTCATTACTGGGGCGGTTCATCCGGAGCGACGAAGACGTCGATAAACCAAGCCCGCTATAGTTTGTTCACTTGTTGTAGGATTCAAGCCTGCCTGGATTGTTAAGCGAGAGCTCCTATTCAGACAGCGGCATTTCTGACGAAGGATCCGAGCACGAGCACGGCAAACGGGAAAGAAAACTTGCGTCGATCCGTCACCTGATGAGGCAACTCGAGGCAATTATGGCGCCCGATTGCTCTGCCAGAGCGAAAATGAGCGAACGTCTCCTTGCGGCCGAAGATGAGCTTCGACATCTTCAGAAACGTTGCCGAAGTTTGGTCGTTCGGACTGCTGTAAGCGCAGTTTCGCCGCCACGGTTAGTGCATTTTTAATACACTTATGGAATTATTTAGGTTTGATAATACGCATTCTGGTTCTTAAATATTAAGTTGCCGCATCGACTGTTTGACCTATTTTCACGCGTCTTGGCACAGTTTCCTGCAAAGACTGTCTCGTTAGCATGTTTTCACTTCTTCATTTTCCACGTTGGGGACGGCACCATCTCCAATTGAATTTATCGTATTAAGATTAAGGCAACGATTCGTTCTTTATTCTGTAGGGACGTTCGTATAGAGGTGTAGGTTTTATAGGTGCAGTCAATGGATTTGATAGAGCCCGTGAAATAGTATTACATACCAAAATCTTTGTTAAGGATTCTCAGATCCTTTATAGTTTCTTATTGTTGTCCGTTCGTCCGTGTGCACGATCACTTTGTAAAAGCAACGGATCGTGTTGAAATTTGACATGCGGGTCCTTAAACATTAAGGTAGGACGGTATTGATTTACAAGTAGCTAGGTCAACAGGAACGAGGGACTTCAAGTGAATCGGGAAACGGAAAAATTAATTGCTAATATAGAAGTCGATATATTTCATTCCTAGGTTATTCATGTGTAACAATACTTTCTGTGGTATGAATTTTGGAACAAAATGTATCCCAACTTGTTATTTACCTACCTATACAACAATGTTTAGCTTGACTTTTTCGAGCCGAATAAAAAACGCCGTGTGTTTTTGCAAAAAAATGCACAGCGTTTTTTATTTTCTTAAACCTGCAGGCTAACGTGCATAAATGTCCCACATTCGAGAAACGCAATGCCCATTTGTGCTCGTTTTATACTGATTTATGCGCCAATTGCAACGTTTTGTGCAGAAATATTAATGGTCTATGTGCCAGTATATCGAACCAAGTTCAATTTTACACAAAATTGTTCTCAGTTTGTGCTCATTTGTACTCTCGCATTTTGGGCGTTAATATTAACGGAGATACGAGATTTTTAATCGTAATGCCTACGTACCAACATTTCCAATCTAGTGGCCATTTTACATAGTGAATTACGAATTTTGCACTGATTTTTGCGACACCTTGTTTTGTGTATCCACGTACACGTTTTAGCAAAGGTGCAAAATCTTAATTTTCTTTCTTTGTCCATCATAGTATATGGTTGAAAAAAGAATAAAACAAGTATAAATTGTGCACAACTCTTGTGCAGATAAAGCGCATTTTTTAAAACCGAAATAGCTTAGTAAACGCTTGCGTTATACTTAAGGTAGTACTATATTTATCGATGTTTACTTTCTTGGTAGATGATTAATGGGAAGGGGGCTCTTTAGACATAAACATTTAAAGGCCGTCAAGAAGAATCAAACCCTTAGAGATTTTCCGAAATATTACATTTTCGAGATATTCACAATTAATTAATTGTCTGGTTTTCTACGAGTATAAAACACGATAACTCTCTCTAATTGCGCATCTTTTCTTAATTTGACCATCGTCGTACCTATCTTCTATGGTTTTGGAGATCCCCATGATAGACATCCTTATCTTGGACACATTCGTAGATTTATATGTCAAGTTTCAAAATTTTGGTATCTAAATCGGAAAAGAAATATCCACTTTTAACATTGAGAGATTTTTTAGCGTACCATTTAAATATCCATTTGAAACCTTGCGTTTTAAAATTTGGATTGCGAAGACTGGATTAAGAAAGGATCATGAAAACGTGTATTTTTAGGCCGAAACCGTGATAGTCAAAATTCGAGAGTTAAGAAATGAACAAAAAATATATTTTCTATTCTGAAATAACATTTAACATTGGAGAAAATAATGTTACGCTTTCGCAGCTTTGTAGATTAACTCAATCAGTGATTCTGAATCTGAAACGAAGTTTCTAATTTTCAAATTCCAATTTGTAATCCGTGCGTTTAAAATGTGGAGGACAAAAACCACACATTAAATAATTAAAATCAGAGAACGTCAAGATAAATAGCCAACATTTGCAAATCTAGGGTGAAAAGATGTACAAAAATTACGTGCGCGAATTGCAATTCTGACAAGAATTGTCAAGCTTAAAACCTGACAATTTGTCATTTTGAAAACCAAAAAATTAATAATTTGTTCATGAAGGCGTGAATTTCAAATTTGAAAGACATTCGTAACATTCTAGAGTTTGATGTATAAAGGATCCACAAACGCTGCGATTGTGGAGCCACGAATAATGTTCACTGGTGATTTTCATTTGCAATTCAAAACCTTGTATTTAAAAATTCGGAGCATTAAGACTTTACACACAGGAATGCTGAAACAAAGAGAGAATTTTAGAGGAAGATCTGGATCATGATTTACCCTTCACCTTCACGTGCCAGCACATCAGAAAATCGTTTGATATGAAAACTTTTGTGTGCGCCCTTCAATCTCCAAATTTTGATACTGTTGACTTTCAAATTCGAAATTGAAGATAAACTTGCCAATGTTCTTCAGGTAAATAGTTTTTTTAACCATTCTACTGGCAAGTATTGAAATTTTGATTTTCAAGAACGTTTTTTTTTTAATACAGGGACGAGAGCAATATAAAATAACTCATTTCTTCTCTTTTGCACCACGATGGGAATAGCAGGAGATAATTTTAAGCGTGTTAAACGTGTTGTAACAGTCGGTCATGGTGATTTTTCTAGCCGTTCGTATAGTTTGATGTCAACTATCAATGCATGACAAAAACATGCCCGTATATGAACAAAAAGACGCCGAAAACAATTTTTTCTGAAACTACTTTAGAAACAACTACTTTCATCTCTAAAAAGAGTGAAGAAAATGTGATATTCCTCTCTAGCAAGTAAAAAAGTAAAAAGTAAAAAACATTTGCAGAATTAATCTTAAACATGACATTCAAAATTAAAACATACCCCGTGTCAAACTTCATTATTGCATACGATAATTTTTTAATTTTGATTGTAGTTTCAGAAAAAAATATGCGTAAAACTTGAGAAGAAAGTGTTTTTCAAAAGAAAGTCCACTTTCTTCTCTAGCTGTACAAATAACTATTACAGAATACAAATGAAATGTAAAAGACTAGATATAGATATCTGAAAAATTGAAAGAGTAGTTTGGATAACGCAGGCAGACAAATGTAAAGCAATGACGCAACTTTGTTTTAGGGAAATGCGATAAAAGTGAATGGTAGAAGGAATTAAAAAATGTTTTTTAAATAAGCCAACTTCGCTCACAAAACTCAAAATTTGCACCTCTCTCAAATTCCTATCGCAAGAAGACGCACGTCTAATTCAACTATTTACGATTTCCTTCCATACCAAAAACACATAAAAAGTAATTTTCCAAAAGTTATTGGAGAATTGACATCTACTATTACGCTGGTCCAGTATGAAACAGACAAGACGCAAAAATTTAATTGCCAAAACAACATTTTTATGCAAACACACCCTTAGCGTTGCGAATTACGGGCGGTTTCAGTGGTTAACTCCTAAGAATGCTCAGTATGCTGAATAAATACGTACGCCATTATACTATTTAGATGAAAAATGGAGCTGCTCGATTTCCTATGCAAAACCCAGCCTGTATCTTGATATTATTTATCACATTTGGCATTGCCCCGTACTCCTCCAATTTAATCGGCTATTTTTTGGATAAATGTGGGAAACCGGTGATAAATTTAAGTAACCCGAAGTGGAGGAAATGCACAATTTATTTAAGATGATTTATTTTCGAAGGAGCTGATGAATTAAGAGTCTTCCTCAATCAAATTCGACATGCTAACCGGTACACAAGCTAATAACACATATCATTTTTATAATTAATCGTTCCTATCAATTTATTAATTTTCTGTTTCGTGGCGTGGTGTAAAGTCGTTTGTTTAAGGAGCAAGAACCGATTTGTAGTTGTTAATTAAGCAAGTCGTTATGTTCGGTCACGGGAAGATAAGAGGTCGATTAATCCTTAGCGCTGCAGCATTACAAGCATGCGTTTCTTTTTGTTTTCACTTAGCATCAGCCTTCATCAATTACTCGGATGCAACAGGACCGTTTTTATTCCACCTCGAGAGAGTACGCGAAGTATTTTTTATTGGAATTGGTTTTTTTAAAAAATAGATTGGAGCTGTTGTCAATTTTAGACAGCTTCGGCGTCATCTAAATAAATTAAGTTTGAAAAAAAATACTATCGAAGCCATGAACAATTTTGCATCGTCATTCCAAATAGAAAACCATTTTATAATTACCTGTTACACTGTACAGCGTCCGAAAAGTGGTCAACCAAAACTCCCATAGGAATACTAGAGTAAATTTTCTGTAACGTAAAAAAAGTTAACCAGCAACTCAGTTTGAACCTGCCCGGTTTTCTTTTTATGGAAAAGAACATTTCACTGTCACTCAGGGGCGGACTGAGTAACTGCGGGCCAGGTGGAATTGCATAGGTCACGGGCCATTAAAGTATTAGTGTAGTAATGAAGGTGGGGGGTGGGGAGGGAGTAGCTCTGAGGTGCACCACAAAAATATTTTAAAGTACTCCTTTCTCGAAAATAAATTACCATACAGTTTTTTTTTAATTGCAGCTGATAATTAAAAGTAACAAAATATACAATCCACACGAGGTGCGTCGCCTATCATTGTATTTCAGCACTTTCATGCTACGACAAAAAATGATAAATTCATTGTAAAACACTTCAATTAAAACATAATTTTTTAAGAACCCCAACTCCAATTAAAGAAATGTGTTAATAATTTATTAGTAGTGCAAGAAACTAAATACAGCACATACTTATAAATTTCCAACGGGCCATTATGATCTACAGGCCAGGTGGCAATCGCCACCCGCCCCCCCGGGCCAGTGCGCCCCTGGTTATACACTGCCTTTTTCTGAGCCCCGCAAAAAACATTGTCTCAGATCGCCCAGGAAAAAAAATTTTCTTATAGAATGTGGCCTGTAGAATCCATAATTTCAAACAGTTCCAAGATTGGGCTACTAGTTCAAAAGTTACAGCCTTTTGAATTTTTTTTCGAAATTGGTTTCTAGTCTATAACCTTTGATTGAGAAGTCTGATCGAAAAAGTACGAATTGTTATGGATTCTACGCGCCCAAATTAATAAAAAAAAGTGTTTTCCCGAGAAATTTTGGTACAGTCGATTTTTGGTAAAAAAGGAAGGTTATACACTCCCTTTTTTTGAGGCACTCAAAAAAAATTGTCTCAGATCGACCCGGAAAAAAAATTTCTTATAGAATGTGGCCTGTAGAATTCATAATTTCAAACAGTTCCAAGATTGGGCTACTAGTTCAAAAGTTACAGCCCTTTGAATTTTCTTTCGAAATTGGTTTCTAGTCTATAACTTTTGATTGAAAAATCTAATCGAAAAAGTACGAATTGTTTTGGATTCTACGCACCAAAATTAATAAGAAAAAGTGTTTTCCCGAGAAATTTTGGTGCAGTCGATTTTTTGTAAAAAAGGAAGTTTATAAACACTGCCTTTTTTTGAACCCCGAAATAAAAATTGTCTCAGATCGACCCGGGAAAAAAAATTTTCTTATAAAGGGTGTGGCATTTTTAACGCACATTTTAAATTCGAAATTAAACACATTAAATAATTACGAAATTGAAATATTTTTATTGGAATTTGAAGTTGTGTTCATCACATTACGTATGGAATATAACATCATTTAAATGGCCACCTCTGGCTTGGTGGCAAGACCGCATTCTTTTATTGAAATTTTCCATAACATTTTCGCATAATTCTGGTTCAATCTCCTCAATACAGCGACGAATTTCGTCCTTCAATGCATCGATGGTTTCAGGATTGTTCACATAAACCTTGCTTTTAAGAAAACCCCAAAGAAAGAAATCCAATGGGGTTAGATCGCAAGATCTTGGAGGCCAGTTAACATCGCTGAAACGAGAAATTATGCGATTTCCGAATTTTCCACGCAAATTTCAATAAAAGAATGCGGTCTTGCCACCAAGCCAGAGGTGGCCATTTAAATGATGTTATATTCCATACGTAATGTGATGAACACAACTTCAAATTCCAATAAAAATATTTCAATTTCGTAATTATTTAATGTGTTTAATTTCGAATTTAAAATGTGCGTTAAAAATGCCACACCCTTAGAATGTGGCCTGTAGAATCCATAATTTCAAACAGTTCCAAGATTGGGCTACTAGTTCAAAAGTTACAACCCTTTGAATTTTTTTTCGAAATTGGTTTCTAGTCTATAACTTTTGATTGAGAAGTTTGATCGAAAAAGTACGAATTGATTTGGATTCTACGCACCAAAATTAATAAGAAAAAGTGTTTTCCCGAGAAATTTTGGTGTAGTTGAATTTTGGTAAAAAAGGAAGGTTATACACAGGGGCGGACTGGGTACTTAGTATTAGTGTAGTAATGAAGCTGGCGAGGGGGGGGGGTAGCTCTGAGGTGCACCACAGAAACATTTTAAAGTACTCCTTTCTCGAAAATCAATTACCATACAGTTTTTTTTAAATTGCAGCTGATAATTAAAAGTAACAAAATATACAATCCACACGAGGTGCGTCGCCTATCATTGCATTTCAGCACTTTCAAAATACTACGACAAAAAATGATAAATTCATTGTAAAACACTTCAATTAAAACAGAATTTTTTAACAACCTAACATCAACCCCAATTAGAGAAACGTGTTAATAATTTATTAATAGTGCAAGAAACTAAATACAGCACATACTTATAAATTTCCAACGGGACATTATGATCTACAGGCCAGGTGGCAATCGCCACCCGCCCCCCCCCCGTGCCAGTCCGCCCCTGGTTATAATATGCTATGATATATTACTGACAAAAAGAAGAAACCGCAAATTTTAATCAGAAGGATCAAATTAATTTCAAGCAGTAAGCAAGTAAAAACTGGTAGAATTGGTAACATCTCCTGGCGATATGAAAACTTAATTGTGAATATCCAGAAAATGTATAGCATGCTACCATTGACTAATTGGGAGAGCATATTAGTCATTGATGCTACTACCTTATAACCCAACTGTTGAAACGGTGGTGTGAAAACATGTCGATAGGGTAACGATTTAACTTACGTTCTTTACAAAAACAGTTAAAGGATCAAAATCTAAAGGGCGACGCCACCGCGAAGTCCTGTTAATCGGCATTTGTTTCGACAATAAATTAATTACAAACGGAGCCACAAGAAGGACATGTCGCGTGTGACAGTAATGATTTAATGAATGAATGAAAATAAAATGAAATAAATTGAAACGAGTAATATGAACAGCAAAGCGGCGTATCAGAATGGTCACATTATCGATGCCGTAAACGCGTTTTACACCCAAAGTAGTGTATCCAGTCGGTGGGCAGCGACACTTAGCGGTCTATAAACCGATGAAAATTAGCATAGTTTGGTGCAGGTAAACGACCGTGCAGTCATATATTATGGGGAAGAGCTAATCCCAACCGTGTGGTCTCTAAGAGATCGCTGAGTGCAAACTCTTGTTAAGATCCCGCGTTATTTCTCGAGCTTATAATCCTCGCCAGGGGCGCCGAGACGCGACCCATTTCCTTAACTCCCAGCAGGTTAACTTGCTAATCTTAACTGCGACAACACTCCATATTTACGGTGAAGATCTGATTATGTCGAGGTGTAATCTTCTCGCTTACTCTAACTGCTCCTCTTTGAACATTAAAAGTTTAGAGCTCCAAGTGTTACCTTATACTTACGCGAAAGCGAGATACTATCATCCGCACGGAATCCCACTCGTAAAAACGAGTCACTAACAACACTTACGACCCCGAGGGTCGGTCGTCATTTGGTAATGACATTCCGCAGTTCGGTCTTAAAAAGTTATTAGTGCACCACGTAATGGTTTCGTCCAGACTCCCGCGGGATTACGTTATTCGATTAGGGCTTCCCCAGGTACGGCGGCAGTGGGTTAGTGTACCACCACCCTTACGCCGTAGCCTCTCCAATATGCACGCTCACGACCATCCGGGGATTCGACCCAACGCGATTGCCGATTTATTGCTACATCTTCGCTATTTATGAATACTACCGCGAATTTGCCATGATACATAACTACCCTCTGCGAATCGGTCAAATTTTCTACCAAGACGTTCCTGGGCCGCTTTAACGCCAAGACCGAGAGTGAAAGTGGAAACTGGCGAAAACCGGCTAACCGTGAAAAATGTAAATTTTTTTCTTAAATGTATTTACCGCAAGATGAAGACCACAAGAGCAATTTCTTATAATCGTATCTCGTAATTACGATGTGAATTTTCAGGTATAAGAAATACGGGGGTGAATCGGTACAGAAATGTGGGAAATTTTTATTTCAATCACCTGTAGTTAAGCGTAACTGTCACCCACTAAAATCCAATCAGTGTGGACGAACCGAATCTATTTTAGTTTATGGCTCTAAATTATACGGTCCATATGTGTAATTGGTTGACAGCGAGCGAAGCGGCCCGCGGCGTGATTACACACCAGGCTCGGATGTGCGTCTTTCCGCAATATAGGGGCCGGCGGCACCCGGTGGTCGAACTCGACCCGCCCGGCAATATGTTAGCCTCCATAAATCATTGTTAGGATGACTAACAGCCTCCGAAGACGCGTCTCACAAACCCCCGCGTTCCAGAAATATGATGTAATTTATATGGAAATGCATCGAAATCTTTGTCATTTGTAGATATGAATGAAAAATTCAGTGTCCGTCTGCGGCCGGCAGCGTTGAGCAGCGGAGCATGTGTTTGAGAAGATAGGAGCATCCCTCTGATTTGTCGGCTTATCTAAGCCTCTTGTTGATTTTGCGTACGAATTCTATGATTTATGTGCCTTACCGGTTTAGGTCTTATATTAAAGATATAGACCGGGGACTGCAATAAATGCGTTCCTGAAGAGCAGTTTGTCACTCGACGCGCGAACAGGAATTCGGTCATGACTTGTGCAGCAATGAAAGAAAGAATTCTACACGCGCACTCTAATTGTGCGACCCGTTCAGCGACCCGCCCTTTTCTCATTGTCATTCCATCAACACTTCTCCAAAATGTGAACTTAATAAGACGCTTTTAAAATGTACACAACGTGCCCCCTTTTTCCACTTCGTCATAGATCGATTCTTTCGTGCGACGCACATATTCTCTCCTTTCTAATTAACCCCGAAAAGTTTCGACCCCTTCATATATACCTAATGAAACATTTTTTCGCGCCGAATCTTTTAAAAACAAACGCCTTTTGTCAATGTGACACCAACAACCTTCAATGTATATTCCGATTTGCAAAATCACCCACAATAATAAAGTCATTGATAAACTAGGTGTCACCTACCCTGTGTGCGTTTACCTATAGTTTCGCAAGTCAATTTTTATGTTCCATAACATCCATCTTAAGTTTATGGCATATCAAAAAGTTCTTCTCAAAACCTAATTTGTGCGCATCCCGCTTACGTTTTGTGTGAGAATAATGAAGGAGTTAACGGAAGTGTTAATTTGGGGTTAATAAAGGAAAAATTCGTATATGACGTTTTGTGCCACAATATTAAAGGAAACACGGAATTTTAGCCGGGGAGACATCTTCATGCTAATACCTACTGAATATTTACGATTACCGCCAAATTGTGCATCAGGTCGAATATTACATTGTGTTCAACATACAAGCTGTAACGTATAATGTCCAGGAAGGCCAAATTTGGTCGTTAGTAGGGGGTAACTCTTAAATTACAAATAATAGAAGTAAATTAAACTCGTAGCTCGATATCTTTTTAACTCATGTTGAAAGGCCTTCTCCGTCCGTCCGCCGAAGGCCTTAACTACTGTCTACTCCTACAGTTTTTAAGATATTTAGTCAGGCCCCGGTTTATGTTTTTAGCTTGGCGCCCCCGTAACTAATGTTTATAATACTTAGTTACATTGTGTACCTACTTATGTGACCGAGCTTCATAGGGTTATTTGTATGAATTTTGAGACAAAATGCACCAAGAACCACAGAGGAGAGGAATGTCCCACTGGCAGAAATAAACAGCTTTTTACTACAAACGTTGAATGATAAGTACATTTATTTTGAGAAAAATTATCCCCGAGCCAGATCTAAACTGCAGCTAATGAAAAAATATAGGTAATTTAGCGCATCTTGCCGCCCTCAGACAGTGGCGTCCTGAGCTATAGCCCAGTTAGCCCATTTATAACTCGGGGGGCCTGTAGTGTATTTAGTTCCTTCTTTTTTGATTCGGTAGCTTATAATTCTGACACCTCAACCAAGAAAAATCTGGACGATTAATGTATACGCATACGCAGATTGCGCAATGTCAACTTTATCTTATTTGTAGAGATATTTCTTTGAAATTTTAACCACAGATGCAGTAAAGACTAGTATATCGCATATTTTAAAATCAGGCGAAAATCTTTTTGTAATTTTTTTAGATAACTCGATGTCGAAAACCAAACTGGCCGACTCTCTTTTGTTTTTTAGTTACGGGTAAAAGTTCATTTTTCGATTTTTAGGAAAATTTCTTTGTTTACTAAAGTTGGTGGAAATGTGTATACACGTTGTTAAGACGCTTTCTTGAGAAGAATTAAATGACTTTGAAATACATAGTTTTTCATTTTCAGCACAAAGTTTTATATAAAGTGTTGTTAACGATGCCTTGGTAGGAAGAGCTTTTTTCTCTTTTCAAAAGTGTATCATAATCGAGTTCAATTATTTTTCATCCTATAGGTATTTTATAAATAATTTACTATAGTCAAAGTGTGACTTTAACCAACAATCATCCACATGTATGTTTCAAAAATGGATTATCAATTGCAAAATAAACGCAAAGTAGATAACTCAACAGCGCCCGCTAATGAGATACAAAAACGGTACGCATGGACCACCGAAGACCTCCTGAACAGTAATACAGTAATAATTTACGTACCGTAAAGATCAAACTTCACGTCCAAAGCTGCGTCAAAATTACAAGTGCGTACAGACAGCCAAACATAAAACTAGATGGAGAAGATATCAGAAATAACACAGCCACTACTAGTGGTTGGTGACATAAACTCTAAAAACAGCCCATGGGGCTGCAGAGCCCCAAATCCCGAAGGAATCAAACTTCAAAACTTCAAGATTGCAAACTCCTTTCAAATATTGACACCCCACGAATATACTTATTATCCATACCGGCACGATCTTTAGCCTGATATACTCGACATTGTCCTGCACTGCAGAAAAGCTTCAATAAACCCCTTTTCCAAACTGTCCAAACTCATCTTCCAGTTATCGTATCTTTTGCAAGCAAAATAACTATTAATCAACCCTTTCCACGGCTGCTTAATGGAAAAATGGACTTTAACCGCTTTGAAGATCTTCTAGGCGATTCAGCGATCAAGTATATCACCAGGGCAATAGTTGACAGCGGTAAACTGACATGTACACCCGCAAAAAGATCTCTCCCGATAGACTACAACTATCCTTCACAGCACATTGTTGACATAATTAAATCGAAAAGCCAAATTCGATGAGAGTTTCAACGAACAAGCAGCCCATTAATCAAAAACCAACTAAATAATATTACTCACTAAATTAAAAGAGAACTAGATAACCTACGAATAAACAGCTATAGAAAACAACTTCAGAAACAGATACAGAAGCTTACGGCTCATACACAGAAAAAACCTCAGCGTTTACTACTCATCTTGAAAAGACCTTTACCACAATAATCACATGTTCCGCAACCTACTTCACGCAAGTTATAAATAATATTGAAAGAACTAAAGAACCTAAAAGACAAACCTAAAAAGAAATCCCCAAGTCATGACCTTATTACCAACTCCACACTGCAGCACTTAATAAAAAAAACCTAGCCTCACTAAGTTCAATATTCAACGCTTGTTTGAGAAATTGCTATTTTTTAAACCGTTGTTTAGGAATGCGCAATCTAGTAGTAGGAGTTTTGAATTTTTATATGGAATCAGGGAAAACATGGCCAAACGAAAAGCCTATACAAAATACGAAGAGTCGACACACAAATCAGCTCAAATCAAATTGGAATGATGATGGTTGCTATAACATTAGATGAAACGGCCATTAGAGGTTCTTAGCATAATCTCCACACTAAACGTGAATTGGTATACTAATTAGCACAAAACTGCGAATTTTAGATATAGAAACCTTCATTTTTTGAAACTAAAAATTCCGTATCTATGTTATAATATTGAAGAACAAACACCAATTCGTATGGAAATTTTAATCACGATCGAAAACGTCGATTCTTAACATTAGGATGCAATCCCAAATTAAAAGTTCCGCATTTCTATTGGCGCCCAAAACGAGCACAGTTCAAACGCGAATTTTGATCGCGATTGGAAATTTTGGTGTTAAGTTGTATTCCCAAATTAAAAATCCGCCGCGTATCTCTGTTAATATTGACGTAGCAGTTTACCACAAAATGAGCACAAATTAGATGGACATTTAGTCGCGATTGAAACTTTTCTTTTATGCGATTTAGGTCTCGTATAGGTCTACAAATATAAAACTGCCAACTATGTTGGAATAGTTAAAACTAAACTTTAAAACTTAACCAAAACATTAACTAACGTTAAAACTAAAAAAAACGGTTACAATAGTTAAAACAATTTTGAGAGAATAAGACTACAAAAGTAGTAACATTATTTGTACACGTGAAAATACAGCCTAACTTACCTACAATTCTACCGGTCAAGGTATAATTTCTGAAAATACATATTGCATTCTTGATTGACCAGAAACATTTTCCCATAAAAAGTTTTTCGTACCTTCATGAACCATGACTATAAGTTAAGCGTACGTTTTACCAAAAAATAGTTTGAGAAAAGAGACCGACAAAGTGAGATAATGAAATATGTAAAATTTGGTTGCTTAAAAAATAAGTTTTATAAATAAACATGACTTCTCTTCGTTTCCTTGGTCTAATCCTTATTAATTATTTTTAAACGGAAACCCCTATTTTCAACGATATATTACAATATAAAGATAGTGGGTGATTAAACTCCAATATCAAAAATGATGGTTTTTGCTAGAAAAATGAAAGAAACGAAAAAATATTGTCTAACAGAGTTAACAACAAATGCTAATTTATGTAAGGAAACTTGTTGATGTTTCCTCAAATTGTTCTCATCAAACGTTTTTCAACGTTTCTAATCACTAGATATATAAAATAAGACGTTTTTCTCCAGCAAAAAGTTTTGTTTATAAATTAGCATGTGAAAAGGATTACATTTCACCCCCTCGAAAAAGTTCATTGACAATTAGATCAAACTTTGGTTTTCATTACTTCTTTCAGTGAAATCATGAATAATTGTTTGACGTTCAAATTTTGCAGGAATTCAGTTACGCGAACTAGGGTCATTCGGTTAATTGGGATAACAACAATACTAATTAAATGTAACGGATGTACTGCACGAAATGCACACCTTCACTTCGATAATTTCTGAATCTACGCTTTGAAGTGGATTTTCATACCAAGGACTATTCACACGCAAATCTTTCTAAGTTCTTCACAGCATTTTTTACGCATAGATTCAGTTCAGAAAAGGGCATAAAAGTATTTGGAAAGGCGATAGAATGCCTGAAAGTGCGCTATAAAGCTTTGTATGGCGGCTAGCATTTAATTGCTTTGGAGAGCACCCTCTACACTCGAAAAGTGATTTAGAGTTCAGCTAGCAAACCTTTTGCACATTTTCGAATTCTCTATTTAAATTAAGTAATTCATATAGAAAAATAATCTGAACCTGTAACAGCACTTACACAGGCGCTTTGATACTATGTTAGGTACCTACACGATTGATGTTATATTGTATTTTTACTTCAATTAGCACTTGCAACAGAGGCATAACAATCACGAGTCCTAGCGGTTTCTTCGACATCTAAAATATATCTAAATATATCTTGCAAATATTTTAAGTGAATTTCTAGATATGAACTTTTCACAGACCACCCTAGCATTTTCATTCGAAACCCCCTTCGCAAATCTTCCTTGAAACTATTCAAATGGTTTTTCAAAATCATTTTTTTGGCTAACCGGTTGACGGAGACCGGCGCTTGGGTTTTGAACTCGAAATTTCGAAGTCAATTACTCGAAATGTCGGATTTATGAACTTCAATTCAAAATTACGGCTTTAAACTAGTATTTTAGGGGTAAAGCTCATGGATTTTTCTACAATCCACGTTACTACAGTGAAACGTAAGGTTTATTCCATAAGATGATGTCTCTAAATGTATTGCAATGATCAGAGAGATAATGTAATCTTTAGTTTAATAAAACCGCTAGCATAACTTTGTGATCAATGGTTAGGAGTGGCGGTAGTAACTCGAACGAGGTTTAAACTAAGGGCGCATCAGCGAAAGGCCTCTATACGTATACATATTGTAATTTGCATGCTAACTAGTTCCTATCTTCGAATATCGACAAAGTAGGGGAGGCCCGAGCTTTTCTTCTGACCCACTTGTTATGCATTACTTTACAACATTTACAGATGGCGTGCTTAGGCAAAGTCATTTGTTTACCGGTATCGAAATACTACCCTAAAGTGGTGTCACTTTTAACATTAATATCCATATAAGTTTTCCGATTATGATGTTTAGGTATTTCAGTAAGTGAGAACCTTTATAAATAATTCATTCTACTAAATAGCACGCGATGTAAATGTAATAGGATGTAAATATTTCCCCGTCCCATCTGAACGCACAGTTTATCGCCCATAAGCTTTTACAAATTATGATTTTAAATAGATGCATATCAAAATGCTATTGTGCATGCATTTGAACGGTAATTTGCATTTATCGTCGTCGTCCTGTCACTCAGTCTTAGGCTGACATTGTCACAACCCCTGTCACGGCCGATGCTCACATCGACGCTGCCTATTATATTTCGCGGAGGAAACATGCAAAGGGCCAATATGTTGGCAATTACTCATTGCGATTCCCTACTACATCAGATTACGCCTCCACAATATAACTTATTTACAAGTTTAACACAGTCCTTGGAGCTTCTTTATTTTGCGATTTGCAACAGTTACGCTATAGGAATTTATGTTAATATTTATACGGTCGGTTTTGCATGAGTTTTTTTTTTGGAAAACTCATTGCTATGTTACTCACTTACACACACGATAAAAAAAGGTGCTTTACTATACTAATTCAAATTCTCATCGCGCGCCTGCACACTTTAGGAATAAACGATTAGTATAATTTGCAATTTTATTAATAAGGGATTAAGAAATCAAATTGTTGTCGTTCTTAAAATTCGTACAATCTCAAGTCGCCATCAAGTCGAAAGCTCATGCAATTAGTTTGTGTGGTCACGAAGAATTGAAATATTCCCGAATAAGTTTCAAAATTTACGTTACATTAATTTCAATACAAAATAATGGGAATAAATCCGAATTAAGCACGGTCCATTGGCAAAGTAAATGAGATATTCATATCGGGCTGCTGCTGCCACCACACGGCTGAAAATGAAATCTGGGCTTGTTACAGCATTCTCCGACAGAGGGCGAGCAGGTGTACGTAAGCTCAAATCAATTTGCCAGCTTTACATAACAAGCACTTTCAAAATTGTCGTAACTAAAACCGAAAAAATTGATTGTATTCTTAAACAACCCCTTTCTCGCAACACATACGCATACACAATTATGCAGAACATGACGAGCGACACTTTGAATAATGGTGTCTAAGGGCACTTAGTCATCCCCTTCAATAAAATTTCATCACTAGCATACGTTGTTATAATAAGTGTCATAATTTTAGCGTACTGTATACACAGAAAATTGATGCAATTAAGATGCACCTAAAAAAATTAAATCAAGAGCATTTCGGTTAAAAATGAGATTTGGATAGCCGTAGGTAATCAAACTTGATCCATATAATTACCTTAATGACAGGATTAAATTGAGAATCCCATCATTATAAGACGATTGATCGCTTTAGATCATTGACCGTAAACTCCCTAATTTATAAAATAATGGATTTATATCACGCTTCATTGTTTACAAATATCTTCTAATTTGTACTTGTTTTTTCAATTCCAGTATTAAAGCAAACTTGTTCTGAGAGTGTAAATTTTAATCTTCTCTAATGGACACGATAAAAAAAGTGAATTACACAACTACCTACCAATTTTAAATCGTCGGAGATTTTTTGAAAGTCATATCGGTTATTACTTAACAAATTATATACACCCGTTTTATGCACGCTTAGTTTAGAAAACGGTAAAGGATACACATAGGCAAACCTTTCAATGAAACATAGGTACTTCCATAGTTAATTAAAACTGCACGTTATGCATGAGTACATTTTTGCTGGACCATAAAATTCCCCACGACATCGTTACACTTAGATGTAATTAATATCATTTTTTAAACACAACACTAACCAACTTCAATGGCTGGTTAGTTATGCAGTTAAAAAATAACGCCTTATTAGTCTTAATTACTTTTAATACCCTTGTCTTGGGAAAGATTTGCATATTCAAATTGAAAGATGCCCGTAGTTATACAATTTGCACCTACATCTCATTAATATTCGTAAAAATTGAAAAAGTGTCGCTTATTTAGTAATTTTGCAGAACGATTTTTATACATTTTTAATTGAATTTTTTTGCCATAATCATTTATCAAATCCGAACTGTGTTAGCGATCATTTTAAATTAGGACTGTGCTTCGACCTGATGTGCACTTGTGACCTTCCACACCCTAGGAATACAGGGAATATCAGGAGCTTATCTCCCAACGCCAAGAACTCACCCCTTCTACGAATAAAGGTCTGTTAAGTAAAATATATTGCTTTGTGCCGTCAATTTAAAAACAGCAAAGCATACAAAACACACATTTAAATTATGCATTCCATACTGAACATCCAAATAAGTAAACCATAAAACTGAAGGTTTCTATACCTAACTTCAAAAGGATTAAACTAGGACAGAAAGGCCTTCTATAACTTCAAGGATTAAACTAGGGCAGAAAGACCTTACATGCCCAAAATAACCCTCATAATTCATAAATGTTGGTTCAGCCCAGAATTTCAGATTCAAATACCAACATTTCTTCAGATCCGATCGGCCATTTCCGTTTAGATATTTGGGAATTTTTGAAAAGGTGCAAAGGCACGTTGAAAAATGAAAAGTTTCTATCAAGGTATTGTTCGTTTAATTTTCATTCGTACCTATACTTAACGGTACCTATAAGAATCGTGTTATTGTTCCGCACTTTTGTACACGAATTTTTTGGAAACCGAAACCATAGTTAACCTAAATTTATCGAATGTCTGTGAATATGACAGTTGTCGTAATGGTTCGGCAAGGCTGAGCACACCCCGTTTTTTGTATACAATTATATAGACAAAATGTTGCTTTCAACTTACGGATTGCCTAAGAGGAAGCAGAATGATGCAAACTGTATGCAAACTTTAGTAAAAAAAAATGGTTCTACACTGCATTATACGTTCGATCATTGGGACGGCGTCAACTCAAAAAATTTGCATCCTCGTAGCATCCAAATGCCACATTGATTTGTACTAATAATAATAAAAGGAAATCAAGTTGTTGCCTATGACATGCCTTGATGTAATTTCATATGGTGCATAGTTCACGATCATAATATAGTCCTTTATAGTTTCTGTTAAGATGATATTTCAGGTCCCAGTCTTTTCTAGTGGAGGTTATGAAGATTGGTTAATAATATACTTACTAGGTTAAACTTCCATTGCTAGAATGTCTATTTACTTCCAGTGCACTAGAAAGATTCCATCGCCATGTTACCTTACAATAACAACCTTGATTGTGTTCTACTCCATACACTTTACCTTAAAACGGGGAAAATAATATTTGCAGCTCTATGCATTACACCATTGAATAATATTCAATGATTACACTGAGAAAAGGAAATGATTATCATAACAAAATGGATATGTTTGAGGGATATTATTTTGGGCCAAACGAATTACTATATGTATAATAACAATATGTTTATGGTAAACGACCCCTCAGTATTACCCGAATAAAAATGTTTGTTTAACATTGTTTGGTTCACATAAAAAAAGCTTTCTTATTCCAAAACAAATGAAAGATGGAATCTTGATACAAACATATTTATTTATGGCAAAGTTGCAACACTTTCTCGTCATAAAGGGTTATTGTTGGTAACGATTTATTTTAGTTGTGTGAAAAAGCTTTTCCATGAATTCTGGCATTTTTTTGACAAAATAAGGTGAATTTTTGCATTGCGTTAATGAAAATATAGAAGTGTGTTGGTGACACTAAGTGCTGTGCTATATCATGGGTGATAGTGATATGTTGAATCTTTTGGAACAATTTGCGGTGTCTCTTTGAAATCAAAAAAGGTAGGTAGCGGCGTATTCTATTACTTTTCTGGCTTTTAGTATAGGTTCGCCTATATATGGTTTCTAGTCTATAATTTATGATTGAAAAATCTAATCGAAAAAGCAGGAATTGTTTTGGATTCTACGCACCAAAATTAATAAGAAAAAGTGTTTTCCCGAGAAATTTTGGTGTAGTCGATTTTTGGAAAAAAAGGAAGGTTGTACACTGCCTTTTTTGAGGCCCGCAATAAAAATTGTCTCAGATCGACCCGGAGAAAACATTTTCTTATAGAATGTGGCCTGTAGAATCCATAATTTCAAACAGTTCCAAGATTGGGCTACTAGTTCAAAAGTTACAGCCCTTTGAATTTTCTTTCGAAATTGGTTTCTAGTCTATAACTTTTGATTGAGAAGTCTGATCGAAAAAGTACGAATTGTTTAGGATTCTACGCACCAAAATTATTAAGAGAAAGTGTTTTCCCGAGAAATTTTGGTGTAGTCGATTTTTGGAAAAAAGGGAAGGTTGTACACTGCCTTTTTTTGAGGCCCGCAAAAAAAATTGTCTCAGATCGACCCGGAGAAAACATTTTCTTATAGAATGTGGCCTGTAGAATCCATAATTTCAAACAGTTCTAAGATTGGGCTACTTGTTCAAAAGTTACAGCCCTTTGAATTTTCTTTCGAAATTGGTTTCTAGTCTATAACTTTTGATTGAAAAATGTAATCGAAAAAGTACGAATTGTTTTGGATTCTACGCACCAAAATTAATAGGTAAGAAAAAGTGTTTACCCGAGAAATTTTGGTGTAGTCGATTTTTGGTAAAAAAAAAAGGAAGGTTACTGCCTTTTTTTGAGGCCCGCAATAAAAATTGTCTCAGATCGACCCGGAGAAAACATTTTCTTATAGAATGTGGCCTGTAGAATCCATAATTTCAAACAGTTCCAAGATTGGGCTACTATTTCAAAAGTTACAGCCCTTTGAAATTTCTTTCGAAATTGGTTTCTAGTCTATAACTTTTGATTGAGAAGTCTGATCGAAAAAGTACGAATTGTTTAAGATTCTACGCACCAAAATTAATAAGAAAAATTTGGAGGAATATTTCCCGAATAAACTGCCAATCTCTCAAACTGACGTTTGTCGCAGGGCTCTTTCACTCTCTGCAATTCAATTATCGCTGTATTTTTGCCATAATTGCACTTCTCTTGGCACTTATTGAGAGGAGGGAAATATTCTATGTAATTTAGCTTTACTTTAACACAATAATGCGCATGATGGCATTTCATTTAATATTTCCATATAGTATTTATGCTATGCATCGTTTGCACGAAACGGATTTAATTGTGGTAAAGTAACCGTATGTATACGTAAATGAATATTAGCATGGCAAAGTTCATTTATATTACCTACAATTAATGCCATACTTTTGAGTTTTGACCAAAGCTGAAAAGTGCGTGGTTGTGTTTGTTCGTTGTTAGCCAAATGTAGGTACAATGCGATAAAAAATGAGTTGCCAATAATTTTTGATCTATAGGTTTTAAGAGGACAAAAATTATTATTTTGATTTTCGTGTTACGAAAATATGACTTAGTGGTGGTGGTACAAACTGTTAATTTTTGAACATCCATTATTTTCCATGGAGATTCAATAAAACGTATAAAATTGTAACTTAGTTAATATATAGTATAACACTATTAATGCATTCACGAATGTAAAATGTTCACATCTCCATTCTGTTTTGTTGACATCTCTACATCTTTATAAAATTTTAATTTGTTACAGAGCATCAAATTACGGTAGAGGTGTTACCATCAGTTATAAAAGATAACGTATTTTTATCGGAAATAATTCCAAAATACGGACTAAGTCTATTATTTAAAAAAAGAGTGGAAGAATATTTTCACAAAGAAAAAGATGGGACTGTGGAGTTAACGGTAAGTAGATACATGCATGAAATCGTTTCGTAATTTTGGAAACTCTCTTCGTAATAGGGGGACTATGAATCAATTTCGGAAAATGTTATTGATTTGACACATCAGCCCAACATTGTACCGTAAGTACAAACGATTTGCGGGAATTGTTGAAGCATCTAAATTAATTTTTTTATGATAGACTTACATCATTGAATGTGGACGAACCGATAATTACCGAACAATTGTCTTATAATAGTCAAGATCCATGTACATCAAGATCAACGTTAATTACTCCTGCATCAATGGCATACAATAGTCCAGGAGTATCAACATTTACATTTTATTTCTCAACCCCACAAAGCACCAGCGAATGTTCAACTCCACCTCCTGCTACTACGACTGGAGAAAGAAAAAGGAAATTGTTGCCGGTGGAAGAATTTGATCTAAAAGCATTACTTGAAGATTTTGTGTTTAGATATTGCTTTAAAGAAGTATTGCACAAACTTTCACGCTGCCACACATCTATTCAAAATTGTCTACCATCCGCAACAGCTCTCCTACTAAGGTATTATTATTTAGTTTATTTAGTAAAGAGTATTATTTAGTTTTGTTTTTACTCATATCGCATCAATAAATATATTTCTATTAATAATGCTTTGTTTTCAAAGACCTAAGACTGTCAACAATCTGCTAATAGGTTGACGGCGAACTTATCCTTAAGCCATAGCTTAATTTATTATATACGGTGCAGAAGCGGCCACCAATATTCCTACCTGTGGTTGCTGTAAAGAAATGAGCTAATGGGTAACGAATTCCAGTTTAACAGCAACTAAATAGATTTATTTACCATAAATCTATGACGATTGAGTATAAATTATAGACCTATGTGACACAAACCAAAATTTGGTGGTGTTAAACGGACAAATGAGTTACGATAAACAAATGAAATTATCCATGAAGCTGTAAGATACATCAAGTGGTTCATACCAACTAACAGTGATATCATTCAAGATTTATTTACGATAAATTTATAACATTTCCGAACAATGATTTTCAATTTTACGAGTAATAATATATTTTGTGGATCAACCAATCTTATATTATTCAATAGTTCACGGTATCACTTGATAGAAATTCCACAATTTCCTTAAATCCGTTCAAATTTAAATAAATTAGAAAACATCGAATTAGCAATACCAACAAGTAAGTCTGCCACATTGAATACACATGACGTAAACGAAGACCCAATTCAAGACATGTCATGTATAAAAGATGTGACTGTGATAGAAAACACTATAAATTACGCCGCAGACATACATGTTAATCAAACTTGCTCCATTAACCGTATTAATAAGCTCAAAGCGAAGCGAGAAGCGAAGTGTAAACCACTCTTATTTCACGGCGTTTTCGCTTTAATATACTTACTTTTCAACAACCCAAAAAATGATGTTAGTCAGACTAAACGGAAATCTGGATTTGCAACTCAATCACTCCTCATTTCTATGGAACATATTTTACTTATACACTTGGAAAACGGCGAAAATATGGACTGTGGAAATAATCTCTGGCAACCGCCTAATTGAGCTAAAAGTGATTAATGTTACAATAAAAACGTATCTTCCTTCCCGACAGCTCCCATAAAGGAAATGATTACCTACTTAGCTTCCTAAAATTGATTGACAATAAGAATAAAATAACTTTTATTACTCCGTAAGTAGTCGGTACTTATAACTATACACAAAAACAGACGTTACGCGTAACAGAATGATAACATAAATAAGACGTATCTAAAGCACAATTATTGAATTTTTCAAAAAATATCAATCATTTATATGATATGGGATTGGTTATTGCGAATTCGAAATAATAGTAATAATTTATTATTGCTAATGTGAGGGATACGCAAAAAAGGCGACATTTGCGCTAGCTTTTGCTTGACTGCAAGCAATGAGCTTTTCAGCACATTCATCTTTATTATGGCATTCAAATTCGCCCTTATTGGGAAACATTAGCATAAGTGCTAATCGTTGTGCTTCGTTAGGAAGTGTTTTATTATGATTGAAAAGGGTTATTCAGATGTTGAATTGGTACTGCCCCATAAGGATATCGGTTATTGCTTTCACGCAAGGGAAAATATTGATTTACTCAAAAAAGCCTGAACTTTTTTTCTAGTTATTTCCTTATTTGGCATAAGAAGACCAGAAATACTGGCAGAGCGGCGTTTCAAACCGATCGTTGTACATGAAAATCACGAATTTTTAAAATATTGAACTGTTAAAAATTTAAAAAAATATATCAGCTGCGAATCTTAGGACAACAAAAAATTTCAAATTATTACGCGATGCGAGGTATAAACGTCTTGTGACAGATCGCGTGCGCAAAATCTCTCTTTTAATCAAAGCGTACACTAAGCGATATGTCAGTAGCAGTATATAAATAAGCACATCGTTTTACTAAAGCCTGATGCACCACCCGAAAAGCGAATAAGTTTAATAAGCTTCTAGAGAGGTGTTTTGTTATTAAGAACATACAGTAAACTAACAAGTTTTTTTGAATTTTCAAAAAACTAATTTTAGATTCGTTATTTTCCTGGAAATACCTCCAGAGATCAAACTTCGTACAGAGAATCAATTGCTACACTCTTTATACAAAATGAGAATATTCGTCTCCAACAAACAATCGCTACCACTAGAATATGCGCTACCAAAAGAAGTTCATTGTTGCTAAATTTATCCCACTAATCTCGATACCGACCATAATTATTCACCATAAAGTTAATTTGCTCACCAGCACTCGCTCCTGGAATATTCGCCTCTATTTGCTGATGACATTAATTGAAGAACTTGAAAATGGGGACAAGGAGTATGGTTTAGATATAAATCAGAAAGAGACTAATGAGAATGGGAGAGGCAGAAGAAATGCAAGTGTAGGTATGTGAAAGATGACATGCTGGAATAGGTAGAAAGCTGTAAATATCTAGGAACCACTGCAACAGATGATTGAAGAAGCTGAAACGACATAGCATAGGAATTGAAGCTATGGAAATGCGGATGTTGAGAAGAATGCTTGAAAAAAGTGGTGGTCTGAAAGAATAGGGAAGGAGGATCTTTGTATCACACAATTTTGAGAAGGAAATGAATGAGGCTTGATCAATGGAATAGGGGTACAAGGAAAAGAGGAAAAAACGAGTGAAGATTATAGACGATTTGAAAGAGGGGAGCGGATACGTGGATATGAAAAGAAAGGCAATGGATAGAAAAGGGCGGAGACGGCAAAATAGGACCTGTATGTAGCAAAAAAACTTAAAAAGAATATAATTCGATAACCGTTCGGTTTAATTTACTCCAAGTGTGGGTCTAGTTCCGGTAAAAAGAGGTGTATAACACTGTAAATATTTTAGTCAAAACGGACTCATTGAAGAATTTTGACTTGCTGCTTGCTCATCAAAATCGAGAAGGATCATTTCTTATTTTCTAATTTTTATGTAAACTTTAAGTAGTCGTAAATAGGACCCTATAATTTGCACAATGACACAACAAAATAATTGTGTGGAAGGAGGCGTGGAAACTCACAGCTACGCCACTGAGTTTAGTGAGTCTGAGTGCCTTAGAGAAATTGCGTTACTTTTCCGACTACACCTACCGATAGAACTACAGTTGATCACCCCAGAGGGTGATGATGCACTTTTAAATATGTTTTTGCACAATTCAAACAGGAGAGCAACAATGACAAAGGACGGCCAGGGACAAAATGCTTCGAATGATGTTTAATTGCTCTGAATCTGGAACAAACCAAAAAAGTACATCAGTTTGCGTGATTTCGGTCATTTCGGTGTGAAATACATTACTTTTATTTTTCAATGCAAAAGCGAGAGGAACATCCCAAAATGAAACCTAAAGGACCACACTCGAGACCAATCCACCGAGTGCTACAGGTTATTTCATGTACAAGTATTTCTCGTATTTCTTTCATAAACCTTATATTTGAAAAAGGGCCGATGTGCTGCAAAACCTTTTCGTGTAGGTACATTCAAAACATAAAAAGGTTCATTATTTTTCGGACAATTTGTTCACTACACCCGCAATTATTATTATTGATTTACATGTTTATAGTCACGAGAGAACAAATTTATTGAAATCGGAAAGCAATTGATTTGCTTTGGGAATTGGGGCTTGTTTAGATCGCGTATCCACAACGTTTTGTCCATTAAGGACTATCAATTTCACGGAATCCTTAATGATCTTGGATACGAATTCGTGTTATTGGCAAAAGCTCGAAGATATTTATTGAGAATGTGTAAAGGTGTCAATTTGTTTATTGAGATCAAATAGTATGTCAAAGAGATCTCTTTGATCCCACAATTGCGATTCGATGATTCTGCATTCGCGAAACGTTCTCAGGTAAATAGATCGACATAAGGAAGGATCTTCTTTTTATGATGTACACGCGCAATCTTTCCGGATCCCCGCGCTTATTTCGACAACTTCAGATGGAACTAGATCTACGCTGATTTACTTTTATTACTACATTTACATTTTCACATTTCTGTCTTTTCCCTGTTTTGTGGGGCACAATCCGTGCTTTGCGGAGCTTTTAAGTGGTAAAACGAGTCTCGAGCTTTAGGTCTCTTGTGACCAATACGTATACATATTTTAACCAACACTGTAGACGAGAAGGTTGTGTTTTTAAAGCGTCGGTAATTTGAAATTACCACGAAAAATTGTCCATAAGAGAGATATAAAAGTAACCCTTTAAGGATTTCTTGAATTCGAGTGTTATTGCGTGTGAAATTAAAACGTAAATTCAACCCTTTAAAAGGTGAACAAATGCAACCATTTAAAGTTAATTTTACATCTTGTTGTAGTTGTTTCTACAAAAAGATAGGCACTTGTTATCAACACTGAGTAAGAGTCGAGTTGCATTTAAATGATAGGGGAAGCTTCCCTCTTGTAACTTCGTCAGTATAGCAACTTTGTGGTTCAATGGCGCGACTGCTTACTGATTCCATAAGACTTCTACACAATTCGTCGAATTAGCGTGGCATCCTCAATTAATGCTAAATTAAGAAAAAGCGTCTATAAACAGATCGACTAAATTGCTATCGTTTTCAACGTGGTATGCTAATTATGCTAATGTTCTAATATAATTTATATACAAATTAAGTTTACTGTAAATTACAGTTCTATTATCTTTATCTTTAGCGATGGTGCTCCAGCATTATTTGCCACCTCCCCCGCTATGATGCTGTCCCATCCGGAAAGGTAAGAAATTACCTTATTAATTAAAGCATCTTTCAAGTATTGTAATCGTTTAATGTTAGTAAAATAAGAAAAAGATTGCGCTCGAAATGGCAGCCACTTTCCATCTGCAAGCGTGCAGGTTCCCTTCTCGAAGATGTAATAGGTTGAACGATTTAATAGTCCCGTGAGACATTTTGTTCTGATAATTTAAAACGCATCATTTTGTAAAATGAAATTTTACAGTACATATTTCCCGTCACATACTTCTTACGTTTTATTGTTACAGATTGCTCACTTTGCATATACTCATCTCATATAAAAAGTCCTTTCTTTATTTGCTTTCCTTATGAGTACAATTTCAAATTTGAGATGACCTACCTATAAATTTTGCACTTTGAAGAAGTTGGGCCTTAAATTATATTTTCATTTGAATGGGCAAATGGTTGATAACGATCGGTCGTTAAGATGAGAAAGTAACGGAGTAAGAGATATATAGTGACAAGCAAGGAAGAGTGCGTTATGTATTATGCACCCTCATCCCTTGCACTACCTGATCTAACTTGGTGATACATGTACACATTATAACTGTCAAAATTTTATCAGATGGAGTAATGTTCAAAATGTTCCGATGCTACTATTACTACTGGTAGCGTAATGTAATTTAGACACGACTCTGCTAACTTTGTTTCCCAAAAGTATGAATCAGGTGTTTTTAGGCCACAATTTCGTCACAGAAAGGCCAGAATGTTAATTATGGTACGTAAAACAATGCAATAACGTCACCATTCCAAAAACTAGATTTCTTTACATGATTAAAATAAAACTAGGTCGCGCTTAACTTGTGTATGTAAAATATTTATTACGCAATTTCGAGAAATTTATATTATACCCTTGACTATAGTAAATACGCGCTGACTCAAATAGGAAACAAACTAATATTGCGTTAACCAAAGAATTATCGACAACCCATAAATAGAAGTGGCTGCTTGAATCACCGGAAGCTAGAAACAGTATTCGTGCCCTGAAAAGTAATTGATATTTAAACGAGTTGAAAGCGGATTCTTTTATTTTGGGTAATCGAATTCAATCGCAGTAATGCGCTTCATTCATGTATTCTTAGACCTACATTCAATGTATCAAAACACACCAGCTGCAGGTAATTTGAGCCTGAATTTCCCTAGTGTTCCCAAAAAACCAGTGTAAAAAGGTCTTTAGCCCATGAGGAATTCTAAATTTTTCTTTTTATATAGGTATGGATTAATTTTTCTTGCTCAAAATATGGCTTCCATGTCCCAAACCTCCAAACGGATGCCCACTGTGTTGCTCACTATTTGGGAGTAGGCTTTCCTGGAGTGGACTGCGCTATGTTGAATATTATTTAAAGAGAGAGGGGGCAGGTTTTTTACATCTCTGTGGATACACTAATTTCTTGCAAAAAAAAACAAAATTGACGATTTCGTTAATAAATAATTCGAAATATTCAAATTATACATTTGCCAAATTACATGAGAATACAATATTCCTTTCTAATACCCTTCATAACAATTACTGTTTGACTTTCTTATGGGAGCCAGCTCAAACCGACCTTTATCTATGTAATTAGGATGTATATCTCAAAAGGAATCAGTAGGAATATTAGGAAACCGTATTCATATTCTCCGCTCTGAGGTCCTTGGTCTATCACGTGACAAAAGCGCAATTTTAAGAAATGCCCTAGTACATTTTTCCAAAATATCTCACTTATTTTTAATAACATCGAAAAATACAAAAAATATAAGTTACTTTTACCCGAAGTTTTCATTAGATTATGTGTTTATTATTTTCTATCTTACTTTTGGCGTTATAGCACAAAAATGAACTTTTTCAAATGGAACATTGCAACATAAATAACATTTTTTAAATGGAACGCTTTCAATAAAAAAGTGTGGGGTTGGTACCAAAACTAAGTACGCAAAACGCTAACATTTTTGCCCTGAAAATATTTTTAATTTTTGGGTGATCATAAATATATTGTAATAAAGTTTGTCGTTAAAAATGAAAATGTGGAAGTGAAAAGGTGCTTCAGTGCCCAGAGTTAATTTAAAAGTGCAGTTAGCTACTTTCTTCTTTTTTATTAAAGACATCATCACACATTTATCGGATCATACTTGTACCCCAAACTGGAAATCTTCATTACATAAAGATAAAATAGCAAAACATGCAATAAATATGCATTAACTGCAATTTTAGTAGAGAGTCATTCAATGTTGAGCCCATAAGTGTCATTATGATTTCCCCACAGGGGTTGTATATACAGTGCATTTCAGATAAAACAAGCAACCTTGATAACTCAGTTAATACTGAAATTATAAACAAAATCGCGAAATACGTCAACTTTGGTTTTCAGGGGGACACATTTCTATGTTAAAATCAACCTCTTGTTAGCAGCCCCTTAACCACAACAACCCTCATGTCAAAAATTTCTACTGAAACCTTATTTAAAAAGTATTCCAATTCTGTATTCAACCCTGTAACACTTTTTAGCTTACAGCGATAAGCCATGTCAGAATAAAATAAAATGCTCATGGATTGCTATGGGGAGGGAGTGGCTGACAAGAGACAAGAGTTTTACGTAGAAATATGCCCCCCTGAAAAATAAATTTGACGAACGTCCTCTCGTATGAGATGCCACTTGCTAGGACACATTGTCTCCCTCTCATCTACCAAGTTCCAATGGGGTAACAAAAGGGTAAAGAAATTTTGGATTTGATTTGAAGAAATTCAATACATCATCTATTATCGAGCCGCTCTAAGATATCCGACTTTTTCTTTGATACTACATTAATTCTCTATTTTCATTGTTTTTTTCAATTATCTTTTTAAATATTTACGTTCTGATAACCAGAGTTGTTGGTAAAGAGCTTTAGTTAAAAAGCTTATTACACACCTACGTAAGATAAGTAAAAAAATGAGATTTTATTACTACAAACTTTAATGGGGAAACGTGACCAGTTCAGTCATATTGTCTACTTTCGATTCGAGTGCATCTCTAATAGTCAATGCGTTATAAAACATTTACAGAATGAGAAGGACAGTGTGCATCCGAAATTCCGTTCTGCCTTACAGACACGTAATTGCCCCGAGGGACCGAACGTTCAATAATACGAATGTCATACTGTTCGCTTGCACAGGAAAACTAATCAGTTGCTATTCAGTTCATCACTTTATATATATACACTTGCACTATGCGATGCACAAGCTTAATAAAGACTATACCTAAAGGGGTAGGGTTGAACCCAAATAAAGTGCGATACGAATTAATTAAGACTTTTGGCGAGATAAAGAGAAAACATCTAATAATCCGCTGCATCAATATTTATTATTATTGTACCGTGAGCTTTAATTGTTTGTTATTTCCAGCAGTTTGTGTTGTGGTCGAATAACGGCGAAGCATTTTTAAGAGTTATCAGGGATCGGAATCTTCATAGCGAGTCCGTCATATTTTGACGTGTTATATATGTCCTTTCTCAAGGGTGGCGTAAACCAGAAAACAAATTCATTATAAAAGTGCAACATTAATATCCCCGTTCTTGTTAATTCATTTTTATTATCATCGGAGGAGCGGTGATAGTAAACGAGAACTCCCCAATGTGAAATAAATATTCCCGTCGTGTTCTAAGGAAAAGTTTTATAGTACTTTGTACGTCAAAGCACCGGCATTTCTCGCTTTAAGCTCGTTGTAGTTTTTGCAAAGTAGTAAGCCATACCAGTAGTGAATTAAACGAAAAGGGTACTTCAATAATACTTTATGTAGAAAAAAATAGGTTATATTCCTTAAAGAAGTCGTATACTAATTAAGAATGGATGCCAGCGTCAGATAGGCTAGTGAAAAATGGTCCTGAAGCTGAAAATGATACAGATACACCACTACGCAGGAAAACGGAAGAAAGAAAATTAATACTAAATGTGCTGGTGCTAGGCACCGACTCCCGGCATTTCCGTTGCGCTAAAGTTCATTAGTTGCTGTGGGCAAACGGGGGTAGTATACTCATTCAGGGTAGGCAGTTCACGTCTTCTCAATATTACAATTCGCATTATCAAACAACATTGAATGAAATCACTAGATATTTATTTACCCCTTAGTAATTGTAAATGTATTCGTGTCATCGCTGTCTTAAAGATGACCCCAGCTAACAGCGGTTAGGCTATAAAATTAAAATTTCCGCATCATTCGGAATTCGGAAATCAATCGTAGTGCCCAGGTCGCAACATGCAGGACATGTAAATGTAGATAAAGGAAAATGCGTTACCTTTTCCTATCTACACGCCGGATATCTTTCTCCTTTTGGTATTTCCTTCCTCTGCAATTACTATTTTTAATTACTGTCTCTTTATAAATTATTCGAAATTTATTGCATTATATTTTGTTAATAAAAAGCAACTACGGAACAAAGATGCATTAGCAGAACAAGTGGCCTCGAAAATATCCCAGGTTTGGCCACACGGAGGGGACGAAAAATATTTGTATAATTAATTATATTCTTCAATTTGCTCGACTGCACACCAAGTTTCTGCCCACATAACGCAATATTTTCAAAGATTTGGTCCTGAGTTCAAGAAAGCTTTTGCCATCCATATATACCAAATACGCTGTTCCTTTTGGTGAAGCCTAACAAATGACCGATAGCGAATATTGTTTGCAATAATGATCTTCTTGTTTATTATAAAAATCTTTTTACATAAACAGCCATTGCAATGTGGATACAATCGAAGCAAATAGTTATTTATAAAAAACAGAAATCCATGTAATGTTAGTTAGGTAACTCAAATACCTAGCACTCAAAATTAGTACAATTAGTCGTCATTATTAGTAAAATCATCATATTTCCATAAATGTTACTAATACAAGTTTGCATATTTGTCTATTTTCTTAAAAAAAACATATTTAACAACGAACTGAGTCGACCATTTTCTGGAAAGCTAATGTGAATAAAATTCTGAACATATGTGCAAATGAGCCCGTTTCAGTTGAAATATTTTCAATGTTGTACCACACCCGGTTATTCCCAAAGTATGACCTCGTTATTGTAAATGGGAAGCTTAGGTTCTTATTCGCTTTTTAAAGGACCTACTTAAAATTTGGATTTAATATGATATAAGTATAGCTACGATGAAAGGTTTCTGAATTAGACGAGTTTTTCCTATATTTTTAGAAAATATTCTCCTTCAGTTACAGAGTTGTTTTTTTTTATAACAGGCAGGCCCATTATTTTAATGATTTGTTTAAAGTAACGCATAATTAGATACTTTTGAAAACATTTGTACAGGTTGCTCAGGAAATTTTCTTTGGAACTGCGAAAACTTAATTTTTCTAAAAGGAAACACTGAAACATAAGAGCAGTTTCTAATGACATCCCTATATTTAAAATTAACAGTTTATAGAACCCTCGAATTCGGGATGTTATAATGTAAATTTTCCAACATACTATTTATTCTTGACAAATTTTGACCAATTTTTCGTAATTTGAGTACAGTGACGTAACGTGAACATGTGAGACCTGTTCGTTGTTCGTAAGTTTCGCGTGGACTTGCCCCCCCCCCCTTGACGAAAAAGGAAAAAGTATCGTTTAATGGTGGGGGTGGGGTTAATGAAGGGGTGCGAGGGTGCGAAAAGAACGTCGGAGGAAAGACCTCGGCGAGTTCCTAAAAATTTACCCTCCCCGATGCCGCTCTGCTGCTGTTTATATTTTTTACGGGCGATTATTCTATATCTCGAAATTGGTCCGATTTTCGTTCGAAGTTGGGGGACGTTTTGGGCCGCATTTGACCAATGGTAAGTTTTTCCGAGGTCGTCTCGTTTTCGCGCCGCGAGGAATAACGCGGAGTGACGTCGATAAGGACAAACTTTGTACCCCCTCGAGCAATTCCGCCCTCTTTCCACTGTCGTTTTCTCGTACGGGTCCTCCCCGCGATTTCCGCGTCCGCGCCTTTCGAAAGCCTCGGCCCTCCTACCCGCTCTATCCGCGGCCACGACTCTCTTCGAGTTTGACGGTTTATCCTCGGCGACGACGCGTACCCCAGGGGGTGGCCGCCGGGGGATGAAAGCAAATTTTACGGGGTAGTGGACCGCGGGAAATGTAGCCCCGCGCGAAGTAGTGAAGATTTTTAAAAAATTCGGGGTACCTTTCAGCAGCCGAAAACGTCGGGAACTGCTTTGTATCTTCTTGTAATTACAAAAAATAATAATTTAAAGACATAAAGTAATGTAAAAAAATCCACAGTTGTAAATAGTGTTCAAACCGTAGCTCTAACGAACCCCCCACACGCGCTTTCGGTATATAATTAAATAGTACATAATACACAATTAGAATATTGGAGTAAAAAAGTACATAAGAGACTAGGGAATCAATAAATTATTGAAGATTAGTGCCGGTGGCCCCCACAGTCGCCTTAATTGAATAAGCCTTTTTAAGCTTCTGTTTACGAATTACGTCGCGAGAGAAAAATTCTTGTCATATCTGGGCCGAAGAATTCTGTCGTTCACACGTAATTGATGGATGACGGCTGAACTGGCAGGAGCAATGATCGAATTCTCTATAAACGAGTGAATCCGAAATACATGTAATAAAGCCTGTTTAGATATGTACCGCGGGTAGAACATCGAAGTTGAATTCGTGCAGTGCATCCCTCGTAATGAACCCAATGCACTGTGAAATAGCCAATACAATCGAAAGCATGCACTCAGTTACTGGAACGGGAATACTGCAGATTCCACAAGCCCCTGTTCTTTTCACACCGGATAGGTGATTGATCGAATCTTGGAGTAGACATAATGTGACAGTGATATTCGTCATTGACATATTTCATGCTTCGAACATCTCAATAAGGTTTGAGTGCCAATCTTTTAATATAATCGGTATTATACCGTACATTTTTGAATTTAGACTCCAGCAATGATTTAATATTGAGTGTAATCGAAATGAAAGGCTAAGATGATGGGGAACGTCTTAATATACATCATAATACTTCCTGGCAATTTCCGTTGGAACCCTTGCTAACCAAAGAGTACTTCGAGGCGGCGTCTCTGTAACTCTTTCCTGTTTCCTTCCCTTGATTACTTTTTATCAGGAGGATTCTAATTTCTTAACAAAACGAATTTCTGGACTTCTAAGTGAATTTTTTGTTGTTAGCTACAACTTATTATTTATGACTGCGACTCGTCTTTCAAATATTGACGTTACCGCGGCAACCGTTAAATCTAATGAACTCGGTGATCAGCGATGTATTTACTTACTTAAAGGGCGACTTATTTGGTTTGGGGTTGGGGTTAAGAGCAATCAGAAAATGAGGGTCTTCTTCACATGACATAATTACGAATGTGTGAGTAAAGTTAGGGGCGCATGGGAAAGCGAAAATGGAAAGTGGATTAAAAAGTATTTTATTCATTCATTAATTTACGCGCGAATTTATAATTTCATTAAGGCTTCAATTGTTCGTCAACGAAAAGAACTGGATATCGGTGTATATAAATTTGACTTGTTAGTTACACGACTCCCCCAATTTTCTGAAGAATAAGCTCTTATAGTTCTCCCCTCTTATTAGGCGATTATAATTGCATTTGTCTTTCCAATTATGCGTGTCACCGAGACCATAAGGAGGGTGTTACATCACTTTTGAAAACGATCCCCTCAAAAGTTTAATTTTTAAAAGTTGATCCATTTATGGTCTTCGTTCTCTAACCTTATTAGAAATTAAGAGCGAGTGCAGGCGAGTTGTTAATTTATTTTTTTTAGCGCCGTTAATAAAATAATGTGTTTAAAATGTGGTTTCCCGTTCAGTTATTTATATATTTATAAGTATTACCCTCAGTGACCCGAAACTATCACTGTACTAATTAATACTTTCAAATTTTTACCAATAGGGGCGCAGATGCCGTCCGCCCGTGTGACATAGGACGGAGATGCCCGTAAAAAACTACCGTTTTATAATTAATAAGGGGTGGAAAACATAGAACTGTTGAAATACGTAGGCGCATTTTATATTTTTTATTGTTAAAGTATTTAAAAGAAACCAGAGGTCCGATTAATAATTACGTCTACGCATGAAATTAAAAAGTTGGCTTACATGCGCAAGTGCCACGTCATAGAAAATAAAACTGCCGCAGTTACGCAAAACAAATACAGGCTGTCCAACGACGAGTTGAGTTATTTAACGCGTTCGTATTTTCGATACCACTTCGGGTGATACGTACGCCGAAATATTCTTATTTTAAATGAGACACCTTAATTTTTATACTATTTGATCTATGTAATCTACGTAATGTAAGTGAGCATATAGGACCGAACCGAACAGTTGTTGGAAGTATGTGTTTTTTCGACATTTTTTTAAAATATACCCCTTCAAGATTTGCTTAAATAGGTCTTACTTAACATGTAACCATTGTTCAGGAATACAAATTTTGCAGTTTTAAAAATGTAAAAACTTAATTTCATAAACATAAACATAAAGGTGGTTTCTAATTACATCCCTGTATCTAAAATGAAGAGTATTTATGGAAATTGCAACGAAAATTATGCAGCCGTTGTCATATTTTTGATTACTATATGGCTACTGTATTTGTCAAAAATCCAACTACAAATAAATGTTGCATTTAAACGTGGTTACCAAAAACACAGAAACCCATCCGTCAGATTTAATAAATTTTGGAACACACCTGAAATACAAATACGTAAGCTATTATATGCCATGAAGTAGATAAATGGTCTATAGTTATATTGCGCACGAGCGGATTTGCGAAAACAGAAAAAAATAATAAGTATGGCGGCGACCCTTAAAGCCCAATTATATGCTTACCAATAGGATTGATTACCCTAATCTGTTCAATTTTGGACCATTTTTGACCAACTATCTGATTTGTGAATTTTAAACAGACTGGTCATTAGTACCAGTTGAAGTACTTTCATGTGCATATCAAAAAGTTAATATTGTTGTTATGTCTTTCGTCAGGGTGCGGATCTCCGCTATCAATTCAACGCTAACCAATATCTATTGCATCCACTGAATAATTATTTTCTCAACAACAGCGTTCAGTTCAGACTGGAGTAAACCGTGTTATTCCAAGAGACCAAGACATAAAAAAAACCTAGAACTTTTAACAGGGGAAAAACCATTCAGTATGAGTGCACAAATGAAAACCTAAAAAAATGATAGCAATAATGATGATAACGATGGAACTTAATGCTGTCGCGCAAGGAGTACGGGTGCGTGTTTTTTAAAAAGACTTTCAGATAAATGTTTTAAATAAGACGGTAATTCATTATACGACAATTATATGACAAAAGCTAGATCACAAATCACTCACCCGAATAATATATTCCTCTTTCCCATAGAAAATGGTTTTGCTACAACTATTACACGTCCCCTTTGTGTAAGGTTTAAGGAATTTCTAGAGGAAATAGATGAGACCATGGTTACTGCATTCTATTAATGCAGACATGAGTATGTGCCCTAGTCGATACCTGAAATTGAAATAAGACTAGAATTAACAGAACAGAAATAAAACAAAAGATGAATAGTTACATATTTGCAGTTACACAGACAAAAGTCTCATCTATGCGGATAAATCCAAAAGTGAAAGAGGAGCAGGTGCAGCTATTATTGTGGATGAGGATCCGTACTCTTGATGGTCTCTTAATGATAAAGCTTCAGCATACTGCTGCGATATGTGCGCTGCAACAAATTCCCAGGGTAATTACAACGAAAAGATGTTTAATAATGAGTGATTCATTAAACTCTATCGAATATATTCTCAGGCTTACTTAAATAAACTTCGACATATATGGGATCAGGCCAGTATTTGAGTCCCTGGGTATGTAAGAATCTCGGGAAATAGAAGGCAGGGCAAGGTACTAAGAGAATCCGTATGGTTTTAAATGCACCACCGTGTAGGATTTCAATGTAAGTGGTCGGTGAAAGGGAGGTTTTCGGTACTAAGAAAAGGGAGCAAAAACGAAGATCAAAAAATGTTTCAAATGTTCAGTCTAATTTTGTCAAAGCAAGACGTTCAGGAGATAAGACACCCTGCGTTATCCTGTGTAAGCTTTCATTGTATAGTAGTAAGTATAGTCTGTAATCAGTGAGGTTTTCAGTACTACGTATAAAGGAAAAATGAAGCTCAAAAATATTCAAACTGATTTTGTCAAGATAGAACTGATAGTTCAGGTAATAATAGCACTCAATCACGTCCCCGAACTATATGCTAAAATTCAAGGCGATCATTATGCTTTGGATGTTAAAAATAAAAACAGATTAATTAAAAATGTACTATTGGTATTGTCAAGGAGTGCACAACTATAAAAACATTTGTGGCGATTACGTACTTGGCACACGTTTATGTAGTATAGAATAAGACATAATCCATCATATATTTTTCCCATCTCAGGGCACATTAGAAAATCCAAATTTAAAAACATGAACCGATTTCAAATCTCCATTTTCGCAATAGTAAACGTAAATTACGAAGTTACTTTAAATATTGCTCCCTCGCGAATACTTCTTAAATCTCAACCGAATTGTTATTTATTTCTGTTGCAAGCATAAAGCGCGATTGGTTCGGTTGAGAGTAAAGAGGATGTTGTACATAACAGACCCTTTTTATCAAAAACATATGCCGCAATATGTCTAAAAATGTAATTCTAAAGATAATGCAAACGGGAGCAACCCCACTTTTAAAAACCAAGAGCGACACAAACAAATGTGAATAGCATTATCTATTTCCTCATCCAAATCAAATCGTAATGCACTTCATTATTTTGCTTTAGTGTGTTTCTTTTTCTTATTTTCTTTAGGGAGACAAAGACGATGAAATTATGAATGTCAATGAATGAAGGAAATTTGTACTGATCGGATCGCGCTATAGTAAATTATGTTTTCTTTTTCCGCCATAAATTGTCCAAACACGCTAGGAAAATGAGGTCAATTGGATTCATCGGAAACAATTCGATGTGGTAATATCTCAAGCAGGTAATCTGTGAAACAGCTAAATCTTTAGACAATTGGTTCGCAGTGCGGTAATTCAGATCGCGACCGGTAGTTTATCAAGGCCCGGGGGCAGTAAGTTGCGCCACACACGGTTCTAAATCTGCATTATGCCTACGGGGTGCCGCTCATTCTCTCTTAACTGCGAGAGTTGCTCAATTAGCTTTCAATTAGTGGTGTAGAGATAACCTTATCAATTCTCCAGCGCGCACTTTATGATGCCGATTGCATCTCCGAGCTAAATATGCCGCTGCAACCGCCTCAGAAGATACCTACGTTTATGTGTCCCATATACGATTACAAGTATTTCTGAATTCCCAACATTCGCAAATTCATTTCGTATGCGAGCGTGCATGTTCTTTTATTATGTGGACTGATTAGTGTAATCGTAATTATGCTGATACGTGAGATACTTGCTGTGCACCTTAGCGCTTAAAATATATATTTTAGCGTCGCACTGACTCCAGTTTTTATTCTCTGTTTTATTGCCACCCTTTCACAGAAATTTCGCAAATAAAAAATAAGTAGGCTCTTCAAGTAATTAACAAGAGTTGGGCCGCTCCACTTTCGGTGGTAACATTTTAATTTAAATTTGGACAGTTCCAAATCGCTACTTCATTTCTGTACCTTGTCTCGAATGTGAATATCTAAATACTCAAATCTTAACTGTATGCAGCTTCCCCTACACACTTAACAGGGACATGTCTCCTGCTCGTGCATCCTTTAGAATTCCTACCCATGTATGATACGGTTAGGGTAGATTGCTATGTTTCATCAATGTTTTGCTACCTCAACCTCTGGCTCTGGCTTTCGAGATATAACGCTTCATTTGTTCATATTTTGCGACTATATAAATACCTCTCTAAAGTCGGTACCCATATCCTTCTCGATATAAAAAAAGAGATCCTATTCCAATAAAAACACTTGATCAAAAATGTGAACGTATTTAAAGAACCGTGAGACAGCCATTTTATCATAAACCTAGAATCAATAAAACACTAAACGCCAAAAAAAGGTGAAGTGTGTGATTTTTGTATTTTGTTTATGCTATTTTGCAAAACCAAAAATCGACAGTTTGGGGAAAGGTATTTTCTCTGGCACCTGATTTAAAAATGTGGGGGTTACATATGCAGTTTTCAAATAGTCTATTTATATGTTTTCTAAGTTCTACAAAGTAGGGTTAGAAGTACGATGGAACAGATCAACTGGGAATCATGAATATTGATGATTGTGGAAAAATAGATCCTAAAAAAAGTTGTAACGAAAAACAGTAATGTAGAAATGTTTAGCTCAAAGCATAGAAAAGGCATTACTTCATATTGAAAATGGTCCCCCATTTGACACTTTTATCAATAAAATGTCTATAACGGTACCGGTCCGAGTTTCGGTTCTAAAAATACTTACGTTTTCTTTATTTGTAATGGTTCTTTTCGTTTCCAGGCAGGGGTAGGCATATTGGAAATAGTGGTGTAGTACAATGAACATATTACAAAAAAAATCCGATTCCGCACGTTCGGCGGGGTGAGAGTAGGGGGTTAAACAAACGGTCCCGGTTTTCGTTTATTTTTCCGGTCCGGTACAGGTTCTTCTTGGTGACACATTTATGAAGCTGGGCATCACGTGAACGAAGTTATTTTTCGTTTTTTGTGTATACTAACCCACGACCCACCCTAATACTATATACTCGTAGATGGGACCCAGTGCGATCCGTGCCCTGTCTGAATGTTATTTTGAAGCATGTTAATCAAATTATTTGCTACTAGCGTCCAATTTACAACCATTGGCGTTTCATAATAAATTCCCATTTAAAGGGAATGACCTGTTGAATCCGATGTACGGTTAAGGTTAAACTCACGTCAATTTTAAATATTAATCGCCTTGTATAAATCTCGAGGGTTGCGTACAAACACCCATATAAACGCACGTGCACGTGCCTATAAACTCATCTTTCTCGAATCAGATGAAAGTTGTTCGAGGAGATTATGCGGGGTTCGTCACATTTTTTGTACCATAACTCAAAATGGGCCGGTTAACACAAATGAAGCAATTAAGTTACAGACAAAAAGTCTCGCTGATGTTTTTTAATCCTCTCATCTTTAAAATGAAAACGTTTGTCAGAAAAGTATAAAGTGTTATTGCAGCTAGTCGTAAATCTGAAAGGGTAATATCATACGATCTATACAGCAGTCGCGGCAAATGAAGAACAGTTAGGGGTTCTTCCTAGCCGCGCAATTAGAATATCTTAATTTGTATCTATGCTGGGCCTCAGCTATCGGCTTGACCCTACTCTAATGTATTCTACGACTTTTAATTCATTTACTGCTTTTGCTTGTTTCAAATATTTTCCTTTGTTTAGCAACCTCATTCAACAATTGCTCTTACTTACCCTGAATAGCAATTGCTATCTTAAAAGAAAGAATCGGCGAATAAATGAATTTGACTACCTATTCCTTAATAACGATTTGGTTAACACGAACCCTCACATTTGAGACGCACTTAGAGTTATTATTTTGCGGAGAAAATAGTGGCCTTAAATTGAGTCTAACGAGCTCTATTCAGCAACCAATACGTATAGAGTCAATCAATAGTACATGCAGCATCGATTTTCCTTTGCCACCCAGCCGTCATTCTCTTTATTATTGCGTCTATTATTTCGTACACTTATTTATTACACACTTTATGAATCATCTGCTCCATTTACCTTGCGCTTCTCTACATTCAAATTAAGTTTAGAGATGGTATCGCCGTAGTAGGATCAATTAAGTTTAATACGGGCGGTAATGAATTCTGGGGAAATGTCCACTGTGTATACACGGTGATATTTGCCAACCAAATTTTGTTTTGAAGACATTTTTACGTAAAGAGTTCAAGGCTAGGATTACTTGTCGCAATGACACAAGCTGCTTAATTATTCATAAACATGTGTTGCGCTATTACTTGAAGTTAAGAATTATGTCTTATGCACTTCTGAGTACTAACATTAACGAAACACTGTTACCCAATGTTACTGGGTTAATTACACGCATACGAAGTGGCTACATTTCTAAATCAAACCCTTTCGTGAAGAAGTGGTGTTGCTGATAAATTATTTATGGCCAGCTACACCTACTTGTAAACTATTAGCTGTGATACAACTTAATTACAAACATTACACTACAGGTACATATTGGATTTGTCATCCGATGCACCCACTAGCGTACAATAACGGAAAATTAGCAATTACAGTATGAGCAAAGTATATCGGGGTACACTTGCCATCAATAGTTGTACAAACGCCGAAATTGTTGCCCGCATGTAATAATTATTTAAGTGTAACTTTGCTTCAGAGAATGTATGGGTAGTATAAAAAATGCCAATATCACATTTATTTAAGGGTTACGAAATGAACCATAGAACAGGTAAGTTGTACATTCTATAGGAAATTTAGGGTTAATACTTGGTCTGACTTCTAATTTGAATCAAGAGTCGTTACTAAGTAAAACACAACACTATAAAACTATATATGAACTTATTGAATGTGTAAATTGATTGACAGGTCGAATCAAGTGTCAGGCTTCTTGAGTTTATAAAAGGTAATTGAATTATCTCATACACAAAAAAATGTACGCCATAAGTAGCATGTTTATACGAATTGTTGTGTTTACACCAAAACAGAATCTTTCAGGATAATGTGCACCGAAAAATATTTCTGACCAAAAAAATTTTTCGATTCGAAATCCAAAAATGAGTATTAATACAGTTTCAAAGTTTCAGAAACAAGCTAATTTATGTTATAGGTAACCAACCAACTTATTGGTTTATATCTCGAATCTTCAACCCCCGGATTCGACATTTATTCTCGTAAATCAATCGTACTTTTAGCCTGGATTTAGAGATTCGACTTATAAATTAATAATGTAGGTATGTTGTAGGCTTTGCGGTCGTATCTAACTTAATTAAGGAAAAGAACAGAAATTTTGAGTTATGTTAAAAGTTCCGAGTTACCTATAGACGTTTCAGGCTCAAAATTTCAAGGCACAATTAATAGTATGAAATATAGTATACTAGTGTTACAATGACATCTCTTGTAATATGAGTAATGAGTATCTTGTCGCACCAACAACGGGGCGCAGTGGAGCCACGAGTATTGCAATAGGTCATTGTAACACGAATTTTTTTATCATTTTGCTTGAAGTTTGCAGTCGCGGATACAATCCTCATTCTCATTATTATACAACGTGGCGTCCTAAACACGAAACGAGTGTAGGGGACATATTTTACCACACACTTTTATCAAAGCAAAGTGATTGGGGATTTGATTATAGTTAAAGAGAACTTTCTTTTCTTGAAGGCTCTAATGTTTCTATTTAGTAAATTATTTTCCAAAATATTCCACATTGAAGAAAAAATTTATTTTTTTATGAATGTCGCCGACGACTGAAACCATGGCCCGTATGAATAAAAGTAAGCAAATGCTTATACTTGCAAAATTCAAAGTAAATACTCGTAAGTCCTCCTTCGCACTGGGCGACTTAGCAGCGCTTCTAAGCAGAAGGACAGGACGTAGTGCAGCGCTGCTAAACCATGCTAAACAGAGCAGTATGAAGGGCCAGTTACGAGTATTTACTTTGAATTTTGCAAGTATAAGCATTTGCTTACTTTTATTCATACGGGCCCATAGTTCCTCTATGCTAAAACCTAATTATACCGATATGAGTTATAAATTGCTCAATTTTTAATCATAAAAAGTATAATGTTGATGATGTTTTTGCGAACTAATTTATTCAATGTTTCTTTCGACGAACGATTTTAGAAATTGATCCCATCATTAGGACTAGCTGAAATTGTTCAGCAAGATTTCAGAAAAATTTCAGCTATAGGTCTGATGACGGGATCAATTCTCGAGTTTGAATTAATTAGATCGCAAAAACGTCAACATCTTATTTGATTACTTAAATGAATAGCTAAAACCAAATCTTACAGGGTACAGGTAATATGCTTTCCGAAACATATTTCTATACGTGGTATAACCGCATACTTAAAGTAAAAGTGCGATAAAAATTATATTGGCAATTGTCAGAAAATTTCGAATAATTACAGTGTATCCTTCTAGGTCAAAGTCTCAGGCACTTTCAGACCAAAAGCAACACCAACGTTTTAGGTTTGAACGCCTTCCACATTAATTTTCTCCTTAATAAACGGAAAAAGAGTTCAAAATGTTTCATTGGGAGTCCGAAATTTGCGATTTTCTGCATAATTCTTAACAACTTTACCTAGGTTTACTATTTGGTAACAATTTCAACCCCAAGAAGATTGTTAGCACAATTTTAAAACAAACGCACCAAATAAAAATCTAATGCAGTATAACTTCTATACTTCCGTGGTCATATTAAATTACAGAATTTATAGACATGTGCATCCAGGAAGTAAGTGCATTTCTTTCTTTATTTCATTTTTATCATATGTTCCTTTATTTGTTCTTGTCTTGTTCCTGTTGCAAGAACAAGAAATTCGTGAAGCACTAGGTAATAGTTTTATCAAGAAAATTTCAGAGCTTTACACATGTTCGAAAATTTAAGTTCTGAACCTACAGGCCTATTGCTCTTGCTCAAAGGCGCCACTAGATTTGAACTATGGGGAAGGGGGGGGGGGGGCTACAGCCCGGTGTACATTATAAAGCCCATTCCAAAAGACCATCCAATTTTTATATCTCTTTCCCTTTCAATTCCCATTCTACTATCTTGAAAATATTCTGAATTCTGAGCATCACATTCACATTATTAATTAAGACATTACCAAATGTAAATTGATCAAATTATTTTGTTCGAGATTTTGTTATTTTTAACTATTATAAAAAATACAAGAAGTAAATTTGGTTAATGTTACTACATCAGGCGTAAAGGTATTTTTCTAGTTTTTTTTTGCAAATTTATTAACAATTTGTTCGGAATCGACGGAAACATCTCTTTCTATATAAGAGAAATATTAGAGAAACGGTCTTGAGCCATTATTGTTCTTAACCAGCTCATAACTTTTCGCATAGCCGAAAATGGCCTTTCGCAGATTGCTGAAGAAAATGGCAATATGATTGCAGCTTGAGAGATGGCTCATTAGTTCACTACCACCGACCGACGCCTACAATCTTCCGTTCCCATCGATATATAAACTTGTCTATCAGCCGTGGCACTGCCCGGGAATAAGGGCTGAAAGTGGCGAACTGAACCACAGGGAAAACTTTTGGGACTGTTACTTTTTCAAGAAAAGAAAAAGTCCTCTGACTCAAGAGCAACCACTTCCATCAAGGTCCGCACGAAGAGAGACGATGTCGAGCATGTGATATCATATATAGCGATCAGGCCTACAGTTAAAGGAGGCTTACATCACTTACGAGCTCGATCCGTATCCAATTGCCATATTTTGCGACGAAGGGCTGCGTAAAGGCACAAAACCTACTTTTTACGCTGCCTTCACTTGAGTCACAGAAAACCTCAGTGCTAGCAAACACATTTGTTATCGATGGAGGGTATGTCATCCATAAAGTCGTATGACATCGTAATGATTCAGTACAGGCTATAATCACACCGAACTACATAAGCTATTTATTTAACCACTTTGTGGACAACGACCTATTGAACGCTTTTTCTCAAAACATTCATTAAATTTGGAAGAAATTCAAAATTGTCAACTGTAATTCGAGAAATTCAAACTGTCAGTATTTACGAAAAGCTGTATATTCCAAATTTCTTATAGGTTCAGCAAGATTCCTTCAGGAGTACCTACAAGCCAATATTTTAGAAGCATGGCGACCGGAATTTTGTAAAATTTTACTTTTTTCGATATCTTTTATGGTAAAGGAATTAAGATCGGATGGCTCTTAGATGCTACACCCTGTATATCTAAAAATCTGTTCGATAATTGACCATGTATGTTGCTTATCCATAATAAATGCAGTTGTTTTTGAAATTTTGCGAACAATCTTCTTGAGGTAAGTACCTACCTATAAAATTGCTAGGTATCAAATTGAAAGGATTAGGTATATACCCGAAAACCGGGGACCTAAAGGTGTCATCGCAAGAGGAAATCAAGAACATAATTAGGTAATCATCACAGATAATCTGTGGAAGCGCTCAAACTTTAGGTGTTTAGGTGCTGCTTTTTGGCTGAAGGTGTCTTAATCTTTTCAAATTTTTTGACATTATCATTTATTTCAATAGACTACTTAAATTGGTCTTAGATATTTACTTAATTAATAAGTAGGTTGTTAATAAAGTGTGCTTACCCTGTTCTAATGAGGAGAAGTATAGGTTAAAATGAAGTAAGTTAATGCACTTGTAGCTAAACATTAAAATTTTTATACCTTGCTTTGGTGATGTTTAGAGAAGGTATTTTATATTTCGGGGTAGGTACCTACATAAACCATAGAGTAAAAACATTTATAATGATAAGACGTAAACTGCGGGAAAATCGATGAATTATCTTAAAAGGAGACGTACGTCATTTTAATTGATCAGACCGTAAATTAAAGCACTGAGTACTAAACTGATCAATATGGATGTTTTAAAAGGGTAGCGAAACTGTTCGAATATAGCATAGAGTTTTTACTCTATTGAATATATTGGTAGGTATAAAAACAAATTTTTGTTAAGGTATGAAGTTTGAATTTGAAATGTGAAACACTACCTAAACATTTTCCCAAAAAAAATTTGTAAATTTTAATCCTTTCAACCAAGTATAGGTAGGGTATTTGTTCTTTTTGAAAAATCAAGACTAAATGAAAAATATCCAGACAAGAAGAACAGATTCTAAGTTCTGAACCTATAGGTCTTTAAAACTTTTAGATCATTGACAAAAGTTGCAAATTCAGTCATGATGAAAAACTAAAGCGTAATCTTGGGGTAGGTATAGAAAAATTTTTATAAAAACGGGTTACACCCATAAACTTACAAAGGAAAACATTATGCTATACATCTTTATAATTGTATAATTTTTGGTACCTATACTTACGCGCCGCATCGTTCAATTAGTTCTCTACTACCTAATTCTTCGCATATACATATACTTAGTAATTGCGCGTTCATTGTTTCAAATTGTTTGTGCCATGTAGGTACTCTCTCAGATCGACCCGGAAAAAAATTTTTCTTATAGAATGTGGCCTGTAGAATCCATAATTTTAAACAGTTCCAAGATTGGGCTACTAGTTCAAAAGTTACAGCCCTTTGAATTTTCTTTCGAAATTGGTTTCTAGTCTATAACTTTTGATTGAGAAGTCTGATCGAAAAAGTACGAATTGTTTTGGATTCTACGCACCAAAATTAATAAGAAAAGTGTTTTCCCGAGAAATTTTGGTGTAGTCGATTTTTGGTAAAAAAGGAAGGTTATACACTGCCTTTTTTTGAGCCCCGAAAAAAAAATTCTCAGATCGACCCGGAAAAAAAAAATTTTCTTATAGAATGTGGCCTGTAGAATCCATAATTTCAAACAGTTCCAAGATTGGGCTACTAGTTCAAAAGTTACAGCCCCTTGAATTTTTTTCGAAATTGGTCTCTAGTCTATAACTTTTGATTGAGAAGTCTGATCGAAAAAGTACGAATTGTTTTGGATTCTACGCACCAAAATTAATAAGAAAAAGTGTTTTCCCCAGAAATTTTGGTGCAGTCGATTTTTGGCAAAAAAGGAAGTGTATACACTGCCTTTTTTTGAGGCCCGAAGAAAAAATTGTCTCAGATCGACCCGGAAAAAAAATTTTCTTATAGACTGTGGCCTGTAGACTCCATAATTTCAAACAGTTCCAAGATTGGGCTACTAGTTCAAAAGTTACAGCCCTTTGAATTTTCTTTCGAAATTGGTTTTCTAAGTCTATAACTTTTGATTGAGAAGTCTGATCGAAAAAGTACGGATTGTTTTGGATTCTACGCACCAAAATTAATAAGAAAAAGTCTTTTCCCCAGAAATTTTGGTGCAGTCGATTTTTGGAAAAAAGGAAGTGTATACACTGCCTTTTTTTGAGGCCCGAAAAAAAATTGTCTCAGATCGACCCGGAAAAAACATTTTCTTATAGAATTTGGCCCGTAGAATCCATAATTTCAAACAGTTCCAAGATTGGGTACCCCTGAAAATATGGTATCGCTTTTCAAACTTCTTTGATCTCTTAGGTATACTTACTATACATATATAGATACGGTACTAAACTGTACAATGTGTAATTGCCAAATGCCTGAAAACAACGTGTTACCTTCTGCCCTGGTTACTGTGGCGAGAAAGAACAAGAGTCCATGAAATATGATACCTAGTTCTTAAAATTTTCTCTTGCATAGAATCTGGAGTTATATAGGTACCTACCACTATTACCTTGAATTTTCATTTGGGGGGCAATGCAGATGTGCGAACTTTTAAAATTCGACTGCATATGATGTGAAAATTTTGTCAGAAAGGTGGCCCTTCCAGGGTTGCGTACTACTCAAAGTTTACATTTCTTAACCAATCGATACCTTCAGCCATGCCGATTGCATAGTTGAAAATGTTGCGAATTTTGCAAACACCCTCCTTTTGAAGTAAAAAATGGAATGATAGGTGTTCGAAAACCTCGTAATGATACAAGATTCAACAATTAAAATTAAGAAAAAAACACAACTTTTGAGCCATTTAGGATGTAACTCTCATAACGAGACATTTTGGATCCTTTGTTCATTTAATTAATTAAGAAAGCGCTCTCAGACTTGAATGGTGCACTGTGCACACCTTGATTTTTTCAAACCAAATCCTATTTTAATATAATTTTATAGCTGATCTTAAATTTCAAGTTGCGGTTTTTTCAAATTGCTTCTACCTTTCGAAATAATTTTACCTGATTATTGGTTTTAGTCATTATATAAGAAGTAGGCTACAGTTAATATAATTTACCTACCCTGATGTAAAGAGAATAAGTAAGGGTGGATGAATATTAAAATTTTATAATTTCGTTTGGCGACGTATAAAATCTGAAGTCACAGCGTTAGATTTTTATTTCGGGGAAAAGTAGGTATTTTATCTTGGGGTGTATAAAACGTGATGTTATGAACGTACGTACCGCTTGAGAAAATCGATGAATTGTCTTAAGAGTGGAACTTTATTTTAATTAATCGGAGCGCATGTTAAAGCACTAGTGTTAAAATGATCAATATGGGTGGTTTTTAAAAAGGGTGGCAATATATTAGACTGAATATTGGGAAGGTAAAGGTTTACGTTCAGGAAGTATTTTTATGGAAGAGATGGAGTATAAAAACAATGTTTGACGATAAAGACGGGTGCTGTTTGACCGCATACCCGGAATATACGTTGAAGTAGGTGATAACATGACGCATGGCATCCGTGGTGTATTGGCTACTTGTTGATGCGTTTGCGGGGGCGGACCTCTAAACGAATGGCCTCGCGGCGTAAAGTGAGCGTAGGTGCGCTATCCGCCGCTGCGTATCCGCAACCAACCAGCCGGTTCGGGTTTCTTGGAATCCGCCCATTCAGGGGTTTTAAGTTCTTCAGCGAAAGAAGGTAAACCACGCGACTTCGACAGTTCATAGTGTTCTTGTGCACGCGGGTGCTTGTTGTGAATGCTGTCATGTTGCCTTATCAGGCGGTGGCTATGGACTACGCGGTGACGTCCAGCTTCCAAAGGCAAACACCTATAGGACTTGGTGTCAACATCAACCCGGCTTTCACGCACTCCTGGTTCGTACCGGCGGATCTGTGTGTCCCCTACAAAAAGACTCCTCTCCTCGAACCAGGGCATGTTACTTATTTGTCTCTGCTTACTGTGGTGTTGCTGTCATGAATCCGTTTAGCGATTAATCCTGAAGGGTTTCAAAATGTATCATAGCATGTTACTCATATTCGTTATGCATGTCAATAATTCAGCTTCATTTTACTCATTTTCCTATTGCTAATATCATCAACGAGAATAAGTGACGATTCCTAGTGCTATACGTGAATATCTAAATGTATCTGATTATGATTCGCATTGTCGCAGAAATTTCACTGTAACAATTTGCAATTTTTAACCATAAATGAATTACACGTACACGAATAATCTTGGAACAAAGCTGAAATCCCGAACTAGCCAGGTTTGTTCGAATGTTGGTTGCTAAATAAGTTTTCGCGAATGGGGCACCAATAATAGTTGAAACTAGCACTGTAAAAGCTTTAACTGTTTATTGTAAAATAGCTACACCGTGTATATAAGGGTAAATGTCGAACGCCATCAAAATCTCAGGTTTATTACCTTTTTACGACATACCATGAACGTGTAAGTGGGAACGTAAGGGAGACGAGGATTTGTAGAAATCCAAACAGTAAATTTTCAAGTTCTTAACACACTAGAAATTAATACCTATAAACGTACATGGCGTTCAGCATTTCAAATTAAAAAGAATGTGTAGGTATAGCTTTCGTGCAGGGTGTGCTTTGACAGAAGGAGTGCTTACAATATACGAATTTTGGGTTTGCGTATAAAATTTCTCTATTCATTTTGGGCACTTATTCATTCCTCAAATAACAATTTTTTCCATCTTCGTTATTGTAGTCAACTTTCCGGGCTAGCACCATCATCGCGTCGTCCCATCATCACCTCAAAAAGTAAGCACTAAGTGGCCATACCGAAGTCCTGCAGCTAGCACCCTAATAATTTCATCTTAAAGAGTATAGGTTCACTCCATAATATCATGCGTGCATAGAGGAACCATTATTTTGTAACGAAGCCCTTGAGCTTTTGACGCCAACACCCACAATTTCCAAGAGTAAACTAAATGCGTCAATTTTCCCTAGCACCACACTTCCGTTTAGTATCTATATATGCCAAAAATATGGGTTGGAGGTATTTCTAAATAAAAGTGAGCTACATCCCAAAAAGTGTCTTCCGCTTGTTTTTTAATTTTTTGTGTCATATTTGAGTGCCGTTTTTACCCAGATTTTAGGAGAGATAGGTACACTTTTTCTAATTTCGTAAAAATGTTCTTAAAATTTCCACCGGAAGATCGACGTCTGAGGGGGGTTCAAAAAATTCTGATTTATAGACGAAATTTCATTTCTTGCACCATGAAAATTCAGAATACAAAATTAGGTAGTGTTTAAAAACCGGACAACAAACAATGGACACACTGTATTTACTAAAAAAATGGTATACTGTGCATTTTATTGTGGAAAGGCGCTCGCCCTTCCTGAAATAACGGCTTTGTACTTAGCTTTTCGTGTGCGCCCTTTTCCAGTTTCTGGACATTTTCTACTCCAAAATAGCACACCTCTAAACGGGGGCGCGAAACGGAAATTGTGATATCGGCCAGTCATAATAAAAAACAATGTACCCAAATTCGTTTTGCAAATGACCAAAAAAATAATCAACCTGCAATTGTTAGAGATGGCCAGAATGGCATTTTAAGTACAGACTGCAAAAGAATTCCATTTCATCGATATCGCAATGTTTATTTTCCGCACCCCGACGTTTAGTGATGCGCCACATTGGGTTGGAAAGTGTGTATCCATCAAAAACTTCTCTGTAGTATGGTTACAGAGAAAAAACCTCTAGGTACCATATCCAATTTGGTTAGGTTCAAATAAATTAAATCTGACTTGCAGATAGAAGTTTAATTTTCAAAATTGGCAACCGCCTAAAATTACGTGCCATCTTTATAAACCCCAATACACCCTGCATAGGTATTTCTTTTCAGAACAAGCTAAAGTCGAGGCTGAAGTATTGAGAAGGAAGGCATCACCATTTTGCATTTTTTTGCGGTGAAATTATACTATAACCTAGAACAATTCGTTGGTTTTTGTAGAATTTCTTGGTAGAAAGATGTTAAAAGTTTCAGAACCCAATGCCGGCCCAAATATCAGTGTATATTGATATTCACAGGACATAGACGAGCAACTATACAATTTGGGGGGGGGGGGCTTTATATCGTCCAAAAAAAGAAAAGCTCACAATTCGTTCTTTAATGTTACAAAAAAATCCAATTGCAATTCTTGCTTATACAAAAAACAACAAAAAATGGCTCTAGGCGCTTGCATTCCTTCAAAAATAAAGATTTTTGTAATTTAATGCTCCAAAATGCCGAGATCAGTGTTTTTTTTTTGCATCCTTCGTCTAGGAGTTTATTTGAGATTCTGCCACTAATTTTTTTTAGAAACGTATTCGTTGCACTTAGGTCGTACATTGATTTATCTTAAAAAATACATCTACAGTGCTGGGTACATTGGGATAAATTTGAAGCCACAGCTCAATTTCACATTTTTCTGATCTGTTTTAAAAGAAAACTCTTTGACAATAATATACAACTTATTTTCTTCTTATGGCCGCCGCATCTTTGGATTGTTAACATATAACTAAAATTACATACCACAAAGTATGATGTTCTATACTATACCTTTTTTTGACTAAAATACCTAATTACTATATATTGGGAACCAAAAGGCGACCGATGAACAAGATAGTTTTTTTGTAAAATAAAAATTTGAAACACTCGAAATTTGCTTGTCTAATGCTTATGAAAACTGAAAGAGTTTGCCCTATTTTACCCAGCATCCCAGCTTTTTAAGACAACCATGATCCCCATGGTGAATCGCGAAACATGCGGCCATACCTATGAGACAGTTCTATAAGTGCAGTTGACTTTTTCCTTAACTCGGCGCTGAACCTTCGAATGCAGTAGAATTTGCATTTAACGTTTAGGACAGGAGGGCTATGGTGCTAGCATTAGCATTGCACCACAAAATCTACAAGGGCGCTACAAAACTTGAAAGTGGTGCTAGACATAGAGCTTCTAATGTATTCTTTTTGGAACTGTAGAATGGTGTAGTGCTAAGTTAACGTCTCCAATTTTTCGTATTGGTAATGCCTCCTTGTTATACTTATGCCTTTTGTTTTTGTAACGGTCTGATCTAACAATATTGAATACTTGTTCATCTTGCTCATCAAACCTTTCAGTAACCCATAGGATGTACCTATGGTTGAGGAACTAATATGTGGTTTGGATGGAATTAACAAACTTACGATATGACCATGACTAAGAACACTGATGGCTGTTATGTGACATTTCTTATAACCGGGTAAACTAAAGTTCCACTAAAAAAAATGCTAAAACTTCATACTTATACACCGTGCATGTATACTTCAGGCATGCTTAAAACAACTATATATCTGTTCGTTTCCCAATTTTGCATCCTGCCTCTTTGCCAACCTTAAAAATCCATAATATCCGATTATTTCAGGAATTTTGTACAACACAACATCATGAGGCAAGACGGAGAAAATAACACACTTTTGTCTTGTCCGTAAGTTTTTGTATTCTACCTATATAAGATGCTTATGTTGACTACAATTTACTGCAAACTGACAAATTGGAGATCTTTGCATTACAAAAACAATGTCTTGGACGCAAATTTTTAGTTAACCCAATGTAATAAGCAGATCTGAAACACTGCGAATCATAAATCAATAGAGTCGTTCAAAATTAAAGAATGACTGAGTTCAACCAAGGACTTAAAATTCGATTATATACCCGTCCTGGGTAACAGAATAACAATTTATTAAGAGTGTGCGTATTGTTTGCGGTCTGAAAGTACTAGACCTGTCAAGTTAAGTTGATACTCCAGCCTGACATAGGGCTCGAAGGCACCATTTTTGAACACATTTGTAATGGTCGTTAGTTTTGGACCAATATTATGGCTATCTCTTCCAAAATTTTAAAATCGCATCTACACTACACACCTCAACTCTGGTCATAAGCCGTTGATGGATTCCCAGCCCACCCCCCTCTCTCTCCCCAATAACACACCATACGCTGGCGTGTCTGATTAGAAAGCGATGGGCAATAATATTATCAAATTGGCTAGAAATTTTTTAACCAATCCATTGCTGCAGTTGTCAATGCATCAATCTCTCCACAGCCACCATTGAACTTATATGTTCAGGTCATTCATCCACTATATGATTAATTGTCTCGGCTCGGGGGTATCAATGCATTGAGAACAATTTGGTAATTCTATACGGATTTTCATTTGAGCAACGTTGCATTACAGCGATTATGTCCAGTAAAATCTCGATTTTAGTCGTATGTTGAAGGATTTTGGAGATCTTAACATATAGGAAATTTACTACGCTTTTATACCATTTGTCTTCTTATTCTTGGCGGGGTTATATGAGATATACTACCTAGTGATAACCAAGGAGTTGGCGTATAGAATTTAATGTTCCTGATTCCTCATGGTACCTATTATTTAGTTTAGCACCAATTTTACTTGCGTGACTACTACTCATCTAAACCAGATAATATTCAGCAGCAGAAAATACCAAAGCAATACTCGAAATACGAAAAGTATTAGCATTTGTACTCCAATCGGAGTAGGCAAGTTTTTGAAGTATACCTATTATTACCGATCTTTAACTCCATGCGCATTTTTGCAATGCGAATTTTATATGGTAAATATGCGTCCAAGGAAATTCCTAAGTAAACAGCATTATAGTTATGTTATAATCGCTCGGAATTCATTATAATGAAAAGTTTTCTGTCAATTTCCTTATTACAAAGATAATATATGCTAAAGATCGATTATGGATTTGCAGTTTAGTGATGTGCCAAAGGACTAAGGATCTAAAACGGAATAAATCCATGCAATTGCAGTAGTGGAGCTTTATACAATCAGGATTGATCAAATCCAAGTTTAGAAAAAGATATTCCGACATCACCCAATATTTTAAGATGGACATAAATGTTCAAGAATCCCATTTCAACTATTTTTAACGAAATTGAGCGTATATGAACATTCTTAACGTAGTTTAAGGGATGCTGAGAGTAGATTTATAAAAAATTTCCACACAGTCCATGCAAACACAAATGAAATACATTTCCTTTGGTCGAGGTCATTATTTTAAAAAATCAAACACACAATATGACTGGATCATTTTTTAAGGGAGATTTTAAAAATGTTGATGGTAGACCCCATTGTAGATGCAAAGGTTTTCAAAAAATCAAATGCGTTCATTTTGAGAACAGAGTCGAAAGAGGACATTTACAAAGGAAACGTAGTATACGCATTGATGATATGTATCCGTCAAAATACGAAACTGGCTGAAAATTTTCAAAATCGGCCCATAACTCAAAAAAGAAGCTGACCGCGAAAGGCTTTGATGCCTCATAAGTTTTACAATACAGTAGCAGAGGTTCGCAAAAACCTTGATAACAGCGTACAAACCCCTGATTCCCAATAAAATTTAGACACCACATCCAAGAAACAACTAGCATTTCTGATCTCCAAAAGTATATGGTATTAAGTCCGCTATACATACTTACAATGAAACGAAAGCACAGATCAAATGAATTTTTTTCGTGTTCGAAAGAGACCTCGTAGGAAAGCTCAAGTGTGATCTGGTTTAAGTTTCGTCTGTAGAGGATATTGTTCTTTTGCCTTAATCCTATTGTTTCTACTGTTGGGGTTGTTGTATAAATATGGTTAAAAAATGGGAAGGGGAGGGGAGGTTAGAGGAAAGAGTTTTCTCCGGGACCAAATACTTTTGGGGCTCAACCCCTTATGTCAATGCGGCAATGACATTCGTAACGTATACAGGGTGTCCCAGGAGGAATGGGAAATATTAATATAATAACTAGAGATTATTTGAAGACAACAACGGGAATAAACGATATTTTTATTTTCAACCGTTTCGAAGATGTAGCCAAACTACCCTGCACCTAGTTTTAATAAGGCGGTTATAAATCAATTGTCTCTAGCCATAGTCAGCATGGGGTAGCAATTGAGTTGTTTTGAATCAAAGTTTCAAAAATTCGACCTTGCACGTGATGCACTATCAGCTCCCTTCTTCTTAAATTGTACGTAATTTTAATTAACTTGTACAATGATGCACTGTTTATGGATACTCAATTGTTACTCCAAGCTAACTATACAAAACAACTAGGTATAACAAAATTATACCGGTACTGCTTTTTAATCGCCGAATTTTTTCGTTTTCGAGACAAGAAGACTAAGATTGTAACAGTTTATTAAAGAGATTCCAAGAAAGATTCTAAAAAAGGTTCTATGGAGGTCATAAAAAGCTTATATGAACATTAAAACAAGGTTCTAAAGAATTTCATGGCGAGAGAAGATTCTTAGGGAGGATCTAAAGAATTCTAGGTGAAAAATGTGCCGTAAAAATCATTCTCGTGCTCCTAACACAATTGCCTGAAAAGTTAGAGCGCTTATAAGAAAACGACCGACGGAGGAGCAAGCGAGTCTGGTAGCAAAAGAAAAAGCTTCCGCTATAGCGTTCGCTTAAGATTAGCTGATTGCGTGGAGTAAAACTAAACTTTTTTATCAATAAATTGGTTCTCTTGAGAGCTAAGTCCCGTCCAATTTTACAAAATAATGGCAACCTCAGGATCTTGAACTCCCTGCCTAGGGGTAAAGATTTGTAAATAGATTCTAATATCAAATTGCATTCAACGATTTTCGCATTGTCTCGCTGTAAACATTTCTGTGATTTTGCAAATATACTATTCTATATTTGAATGCCACTAATCATCAAATTTCTCGCATATTTAAAATGCAAAACAGAGCTATTAGTATTACCACTTACACTATGCTATTACCCAATGTTTTCGCTCCGACAGGAATCCTATAAACCTTATTTAAAACCAGGTGTCAAATTCTTGACAGAATAGCTTCCTAGCTGAAACCAAAAATTGCCAACATATGTACGCACTTACAGACGGGAAAAATTTATTCTTTAAAAGTTTAAAATGATCTAAAACGTCAACATTTGATTTTAGGTTGCTATTTGAAAAAAAAAGTTCGATGCCGTTACGGCGCTCCAAAATTTTTTTTCAAAAATCCGGCCCGTTATTTTTCTGTTCGGTATACCTAAAACATATATACAAAATTTCAACAAAATCCATCGAGCCGTTTTCTCAGAAAATTGCCAACAAACGTACGTTCGTGTACGTACGTACATACAGACGGAAAAAAATTTTATTCTTTAAAAGTTGTTTAAAATGGTCTAAAACGTCGACATTTGATGAAATTTTGAAATGTTCAAAAAACGGCTATCGCAATAGCTACCTAGCACATGCTAGGAAGCGAAAAATTTCAGATGCCATCTGTATATTCATTCATTTTATGTATTAGAATCTTTATGTTTAGTAATCAAAAACAAAAAATTCGTTAAGCCGCTTGTGAGCAAGAGGTGAAGAGTGCCCTTTCAAATTTGTTTCTTCGATTTTAATAGCGCTTATGGCATTAACGATAATACAAACATGAAATAATTTTTAATTTCTGATCGAATGAGACCAATATCAAGTCTGTAAGTGGTGCAGTTCCGGAGCCTTTGTGACTCATACAGACGGACATCAAGAGCGCAAAAATGCACTTTTTATTTTTTGACAGTGAAAGTGCACTAAAAAGTACCTACTTGTATTTTCATTAAATTCGAGAACAAAAAAAACTTTTTTATTGTTAGATCAGAAAGTGCATAACTCATCCTACCTGCAGATGGGTGTAAGATTTTATGTCCTTCCGTAGGAAAACAATATTCTAGTCAATTTATGATATGAGGATCCCACTCGTTAGTAGCATTCTAAATTCTTCCCTCTTTACTATAATTACCAACGGGTCGTTCTATGCCTGAGTCACAAGAGCTACACATATTCAGAGGATAAAGATATGTTGGTTACCTATATAAGAAATAATTTTGTTGATGTTACAGCCCAAATCCCACTTTCGCTTATGACTGCGGGCATAAAAAATAATTTGAGCAAAAGGTCGATATTTTATGATTTTAAATTTCCTGCTCACTTTCCACAGATTCGTACTAGCTGTTATTGCCATTTCTACAAAAATGAGTCTTTTTTGTCGCTTTAATGTTGTAAGTTATTAAACTTTTATGCATAATGCAAAAATGTTGTAATTATTGTAACCACAGGGCACAGTGTAATTATTAACCATTGGAAAAATGTGTGGAATTTGCGGTCGAAATATTCACTACGCCGCATAAAATTATGCATTCTAGGAACATATAGAAAATAGGGCAGAATATGGACAGAGGATAGGTGATTCATACAAATCCTTGTGAGTAAAACTAAGCAGTGATCTCCGTGATTGAAAGAGTCGCTTGGGGCCGCGTAAATGCGCCTGCAAATCTAAAATCTACAAATCCGAGTCGCGACAATTGGACCTGTTTTCATTTTATTTTCGTTTTCCCCTATAAAGCGTTATTCCCTCGATATAATCGTATTATCTTATACTGCCCTTCTTTAGCTCGATAAAACGAAAAAACTATCGGAGGTGATCATAATGCGACCGCAATAATAGTAGGTGCTGCGTACCGGACGCTAGGGACCCTTACCAGTAAATTGGTCCAAAGAATTGTTTCTGTCGGCAACGCGTCTGCTCAATTTACGGTATTTGTGAGGGGCAGCGTGTGAAAACAAAATTAAGTCGAACTTTTGGTAAAATTGAGCGAAATTGGTCGACGTTAGTTCAACCGTCGTTTTAGTCCGTGGAGAGTTACCCCTCGACGGACGATTATTAGGTTATCGGCATCCTCTCTCGCCGCTCTATACCTGGCGACACCTTGTAAGTTCCCTAGAGACCACGGACGAAGCCTTTTATCTTCTCATGTGTGCATCGCAAGCAATAGCTTCCCCTTACCGATTGGATTTCCAAATGGACCACGTCCGGGTAGCGGTAAAAGCAAGACACTCGCCGGAGTGCTGACTGGCAGCCGCGGATGGAGCTTTATGGTCCACGATACGTGTGGCGAGCTGGTGACGTGTCGTACTAACGACTGTTCCCTAGAGGCTTCCATTCCCAGTGATCATATTGTTTCGACCTTCATCTTCAAATTTCATTATCGTAAAACATTGACCTGTCCATTATTCACTCAAATTTCACAAATGCCTCTAGTAGACTTTTCACCTTTTAGAACCGAATTCTGGGGTGTGCGACTTTAATGGTAAACAAGAAAGCTAATTGCACAAGTAGATCCGATTTCGTTCAGCTTTGTTTGAGTGACATTCTCATGATTAGATTTCAGGTACGAGTCGAATAAAGGATCATAAAATCGGTCCTTCTTCATCAACGTTAGTTTCCTCGATGCTATTCCCCACTTACCGCAGGACATTTCAGTTTAGGAACGTCTAATCATCATCTTCGGCGCACTAACCTCTGGCCTCTGCTACTTTTCACTTTTATTCATCCTCAGGGAGCGGTGTCCAACTCGCCTTGCCCCGATTCCGAAGCTTTTCATTCTCAACTTGTCCCTTTGGGAGCTCTGATTTCAATACGACCCACTCTTTATTATTTCAAGCTTTCACGATAGCAAACAGCATTTACACTTATTTAGCGTCAATTTATTTAAGGCGTAAACTCTTAAACGCACACTTATATTGTCTTATAAATTACTAAACGACCTTTATTTTTGTTACAGCATACTCGAGTTGAGAAAAGAGAAAAGCAGGGACGCCGCCAGATCGAGAAGAGGGAAAGAAAATTTTGAATTCTATGAACTCGCAAAAATGTTACCTCTGCCGGCTGCGATTACGTCTCAATTAGACAAGGCTAGCATAATCAGACTAACAATATCGTACCTGAAACTTCGTGATTTTTCCGGTCACGGCGATCCCCCATGGAATCGAGACGGACCTCCGCCAAACAAATCTATTAAAAGTAAGGTACTATTTAATGAATCTCACGCAAACGTGTCGATGGGTTCGATGTCACCGCAATTTGAAATTCAATTGCTATTTATTTGGTAATTATACATTCTGTAGATGTCACGAGAAGGCTTACATTTCGTATGTGAGACTCAAAATGGAATTCAGGCAGCCAAAACCGTTAGATCTATACAGTTAGAGCGAACTGAGCAATTCATTTCTCCAACTTGTTAGTATAAAATCCCAACTTTGGTTTCGGTACAACCCGCGTTAAAAGATACGAAAACGGAGATTATTTTTAATTTTTTTTAACTTTGTACAGTTTTATGCTGGTAATATAAGGTTAAGCTTAAGACAGTGACACTGTCCTGAATCTCAATTTACGATTCTGGAATACTAAACTAGGCAGCCATCTTGCCCCTGTGTGCTTTGCATTACAGCCATTTGCTGGTGATACGTGCTCTTGAATTGTAATTTTCTAACATGCCCAATCTCTTTAACTTTTAAGCTATATTTCTTTAGCTAGAAAGAGAAAGCTCCCTTGGTTAGCATTTAATTGTTCACTATTTTCTCGGAATATCGAAGAGGGCAACCCAAATCGTTAGTTACAAAAACAAAAAAGAACGTAAACACACACGCACTTGACGAGGGCGGGTGACATACATATTTGGTTTGATTGAAACTATGTCATCACCAAAGGGGCTCCTGACGAGCACGAAATGTCCCCCGAACTACAACATGTAAATCTAATCATGAACCCTCGCTGTTCAACTAGCAAATCCAATTCTATTCCCGCCCGAGAATGATAAAATTAGGTGGTGCTTATTGTAAACCAAACTTGGAAAATTTACAGCCGTAATTCGTGTACTTGCGGCGGTGAGGGTTCTAAGTGAAATAATTATGCAAAATTAGTCTGCGCTTGAACATTCTTAGTTATACAGCCTTAATGAATTGACATCGATCTAGAGGGTTAGGGGCTTTGTTTTAGATTTCAAATGAGATTCGAATTACGCAGATTTCCTTTAACCACATACCCCTCTTTATCCTAAACAGTTCCGCAAATACGCCACATATACATAGGTATTCGCCAATCGAGGCATGGGGCAATTTTCATTAGATATACACTAACCTAATTTTCCCAAGCCGATTTTAATTTTAAATTCTGAATTGATTCAATTTCGCTACGTTCCTTCACTCGGCCAATAATTTTGCCATGTCGTTCGTCGTCATTTCCAAAAATTCCTCCACAATATGCTACCTACCTAATATTTGCAAAGGAAAAGTAGAGAGACTATCTGTTGATCAGATCAAAATAAATTTTGGATGGTTTTTGCATAATAAGTTTGTACGTTATTCCCTTTCCGCCTTTGAGCGAAAGATATTCAAAAGATGTATAAGAATATACTGTTTTGGACTTTCAGATACAAATAAAATTAACTAAAAATACAAATAATTCAAAGGTGTGCATAAATATTCTGTGTGTTTTCAGTGTCAAGGTAATAGTTTTTTAAGCGATAGTCAACGCTACAATGTATTATTCATACTATTATAGAATACAATTTTATTTTATATACCCTTAGGTATCTATATTACCTACTTTCATTTTAAAGTAAAAGGAAAAGCACTGCTTCTGGTCCGAGTCGCTAAACCATATTTTTCACTTGGCGCCACGTATAGGTACCGGGCGAATATTCCAAAACCGAACACAGAAAATTTTGAAAATTAACAAAAACTTGTTTCTTTTTTAAATCTAGTGCGAAGAATCTAAAAATGAAATATATTTTGACCTGCGGGGCCATTGTGTGCTCTCAACAGCAGAGCTGGGCAGAATACTTTCAAAAAGTATTTGAATACTAAATAGTAAATACTTTACACAAATCAACGGTATTTGAATACTAAATACTTTTACGTCCAGCACAAGCGAATAGTAGATACAGATACATTGAAAAGTATTCAATTACTTTAGAATGTATTCGAATACTTTCAAAGGTATTCGAATACTATATAAAAAGTATTCAAATACTTGTCACTCAAATATATTAAAAATTTAAAAATAAAATTTCTTATAGAATGTGGCCTGTAAAATCCATAATTTCAAACAGTTCCAAGGTTGGGCTACTAGTTCAAAAGTTAGAGCCCTTTGAATTTTCTTTCGAAATTGGTTTCTAGTCCATAACTTTTGATTGAGAAGTCTGATCGAAAAAGTACGAATTGTTTTGGATTCTACGCACCAAAAGTAATAAGAAAAAGTGTTTTCCCGAGAAATTTTGGTGTGTCGATTTTTGGTAAAAAAGGAAGGTTATACACTGCCTTTTTTGAGGCCCGAAAAAAAAATTGTCTCAGATCGACCCGGAAAAAAAATTTCTTATAGAATGTGGCCTGTAGAATCCATAATTTCAAACAGTTCCGAAGATTGGGCTACTAGTTCAAAAGTTACAGCCCTTTGAATTTTTTTTCGAAATTGGTTTCTAGTCTATAACTTTTGATTGAGAAGTTTGATCGAAAAAGTAGTACGAATTGTTTTGGATTCTACGCACCAAAATTAATAAGAAAGAGTGTTTTCCCGAGAAATTTTGATGTAGTCGATTTTTGGTAAAAAAGGAAGGTTAAGTATTCAAATACTATGCGAAGTATTTCCATAAAAGTATTTAATTACAAAGTATTTGAATACTTTAAAGGATTTGAATACTAAAAAGTATTTACAAAATCGAATACTGCCCAGCTCTGCTCAAGAGCTTATTTGTTTAGATATCGCCCGTAGAAGACCGCTTGTAGACTTAGACGAGGAGTGTACGTCTACCTACCAAGGTCGTGTAATCGGTGTAATGAACAACTTTAGGGACGAGGTTACGAAGATAGCTGGGCGCCATCCCCGAGGGTGGTTTATTACCTTGGTGATTTTGTTTTTTTTTTCTCTAGGGGCGAAATTAACCACCTTTTGCAAGGCGTGCGTCTTCGAGGGATAGTCGGCTAGAGATGCCCAAAAGTAACCTTCCGCTGCAAATTTTGTCACGCGGTTTAAATTAAAGTCTATTAAAACTGGAATCACGGTCTATCTTTCTCGTGTCGCCAATAGAAGCTCGAGCTATGAGAAGTGCTACGAAAATTAAGTACTATTTTGTGGAGGGTTTTAGTGAAATCCATCAAAATGGCGCATTATGTGATTGTGGGGTACCGGCAAAGGAAATGTGGTAACACCGGACAACATTTTACTGATGGGGATGTCAAAACTTCAAAAAATTTGCGACTTTCTTTTTACTAATAAAATACTGATCTGCCACACAAAAATTCGCGAAACTCCCTTCGATCTCGTACGAAGACTTTAATAATTTTTTCCTTACACGAAGCAAGCATTAGAACTTGTAGTGTAAAAATTCTCCAGGAATCGAACAGCCGCAACGCAACGAAAAACGGTTTCAGGAAAACTCTTAAGTCAGTACCCTTAAGAAAACTTGCTGTTGGAGTAGGTGCTCTTAATAAGGAATTCTTTCAAGGGATGCGTTTACATATGAGATGTTTTATGAGATTTACATGTTCGTGGGCGAATTAAATTTTCTTACAGGGAAAATATTTCGAGACTGCACCGTTTTGTTTAAATATGCGTAATTAAAAATATAGCGTTGCAGTCAACTGTCGGCTACCAACTTTATTAATTTAATTTACTTGTCTAAATTTTACTTGGAATTGGTTAAATCGATAAATAACCAAAACAGTTCTTATTTTAAACATAGGATTAACGCTACATACTTCTTGGCAAATATGTTGAACCCTCGTGTAACTCAGTTACCCCAAAGGTCTTTTTTTAGCATAATTTCGTAAAACTTTTATTTTCACGTACGATGCTTTAGCTAATCCTCAAATATACATGGCATATTGAGTACATTTATCTAATTTAAATTTGTTACAATTAAGCATTTTGTGATTGGGGTGAAAGAGATACCCCGCTTGGTCTCATACATAAAATTTTGCCCAATTAAAGTGAGTCGGAAATAGTCGAAATAGATCTCATCGAAAGGAATTGGTTTCTATATATCTCCGCGATCCCTTTTTGATATCAGTGAGTGGCGGCGGGAGGTGGGGAAATTGGTTTTATCGTCCAAGGTATTCTAAATAAATGTGGAAAGGAGCTGTTTTTTTTAACAACTTCCCCTTCTCCCTTACCACTTATCAACAACCGACTTTGACTTTAATCCTTATGGTACTCTCAAAAGGTGGAGTGTCAGGGGAAGGTATTTACACGGGGACAAATATAGCATGCCAATAAATCAAGGGTCCAAAACGTTTCGTTTGGGGCCCCTAAAAGATTTTTTTTTTATTTTTTCAACGAACATACTAGTAAAAGACCTTAGTTAGCATTTTTCCTACTTACCCCTAAGATATCGGGAAAAATTCTGTCCTTGGCGATTATAAAACAAACTAGTATACGTGGACCCTGTAACAAAAATCAAACAATAAAATAAAATATATAAAATACCCCAAAAATTACAGCCCTCATAATTAATGAATCATTGCCTAAAAATGCGTTTTATAAAAAAATTTAATTTTCGAAAAGGAGAAACCTTCATATGTAAGTATTCAAAGGGTGGCTTGTGGCCGTTGTAAACAAACTCAAAAATATTTGAAGTACCAACAACTGCGCTCTCATAATAGACAAATCATTATGGAAAAGTGAGTGTTCATCTAAAAAATTGCAATTTGTGAAACAAGTAAGAGCTACACTTTTATGTGTATATGAAATAAGTTAATAAAGGGTGGCTCTCTAAAATAAAATGTTACAGAGACCCACTACAGCTCCCAATGGTTTCAAACACTTCTACAAGGCTATTTACCTACATCTCTTTTGAGGCTGTTGGAAGTCCCAAACTGCTTTTAAATACCTTTAAGATCTCTTAAATGCTTTATGAGACACATATCTTAAATGTTATTAATGCGTGTCGAGCTTATGAAGGTTTAAACGCCAAATAAAGCTCTCAAATCATTTAATACTCTTGAAGGCTCTTGAAAGCCATTGTAAAATGTAAAAGTCTTTAGGAGAATATGCTTAATGAGTTTTAAATGCTCTTAAAAACGCACTGATAGAGATCTTGAAAACTGTAAAAGGTCATTTAAGATCTTTATGAAACGGAAACTAATATTATTATTAAAAGTTCTTAAGGACTCTCTTACAGTCCTATTACACGCTCCCCTAATAAAGGCTTTTGAGAGTTTCTAAAGGCTCTAGTATACAGTCAGATTCATATAAGTACTAGCTTTAAAAAAATAATGTGGAATGCTCCTATACAGACTCAAGGACTAATTTCTTTCTTTTCACTCTCTCCGCGCTATAACTATTAAAATTCTTTGAATATCTCAATAATACTAAGATTTCAACCCTCAGACGAATGTACAGAAGTAACACTGTGCCCAGAAAAAGTGCATTAAAAATATGGTAAAGAGCAATGGCTTAGCTTATCGAAAAACGACTTGCCTGCAATCGACCGGGAAACGCAATTTTTCTCTAGATTTCGGGCTGTGGAAATCAAAATAGGTCGAATTGTCTATACATACAAAATATGGACTAAGAACAGATTTCTAGAAAGAAAAATGATGTCTGACCGTTAAAATCCATTGAGAAATTGGAAAAATCCAACACGCATTGTAAATGTTTTACTTTGCCTATAACATCCATAGGTATCCCTTTTAGGTGGTGTATGTAATTAAATTGATCCTAGATTTCTCCAAAATAGAACATAGTTTGTAACGGAGGAAGGTATGCTGCTATGATTCGAATCCACAATTTATAACAAAACCTAATTTGAACAAAGACTACTTAATTTGCAATCAACATATTTCGATTTTCTCGACGTTAGTAAGGGCGAAAAAAGAACAACTCGCGAGGGAATTTCGTTTAAGGAAGGGAACTGTCGAAATTAAGTAAAATCAACGTTAACATACGTACAGCACAACGACGGACGAGCTAACGTCCATCCTTCATAAAAACAATATTGAGAAGGTGGGATCAAGTCCCTCGGGAGCCCTGGCCAGCGGTCACTATTCGCTTTCGCGATAATTCAATAACGGGCCGTCAGCAATTCTGTCTCATACTTGCATCATTTATCTTAACCATCGATATTTTTGTTTTCCACTTTTCTCTACGGGCTCAATTCCGTATAGTATTTGAGATCTATCTAATACTGTTTCTTAATTTAAAAAAAATGGTCAACATACGATTGCAGGCATCAAACTCTAATGAGTCGAGGTTTTTCTATAATTTCACGGTCTTGAATCTCTCACCGCAGAATAAAAAGATCAAGTACGTGATGTAATGGTCGATTCCTGACATGTATCTTTTCCCATGATCATCGCATAACGTCAAGTAAGTTTATGCGAAGTGGTTACACAAATTACACATTACATTCCTATAATTAACTCAATTTGACGATATTACCTATCGGCTCATATTTTACTTATAAAGGTTGAATTTGATTTGCTCTTCTATTACCGTTTTGCATGTTTACTATCTACGTTCATATTTATGCTGTACATGAAATATATGACTATTAGTATGAAATGTCTTGCATACAAAATGACGCTGATAAGATGTATGTGGGAAACTTTTAAGATTTAGTACCTACATTGCACTACCCACAATGCATGAGGCATTGCGATCTCACTGATTAAAAAGTTTTATCATCGTGACTGGTAGTAAGTTTTCATTCTTTGTTTCATTAGATTACAACAAACATACTCCCTATCCAACGGCCTTCAAAAACATTACACGAATACTGCACAAAAGCTCATCGTTAACTCTCATTTTTTTACAGGGACTTGACTCACTTAAAACCCAATCAACTCACGTATTATGTTACTGTAATTTGTAAAGATACTCAATTTTATAAACGATCATTCAACTAACACAATTTGCCAAAGTTTTGGTACTGAAACTAAACTTATGAATCGCAAGACTACAACAAAACAAACAAATTGAAAGAATCAGTACTTGTTTACGATTTAAAAAATTTGCTCTTACAAAATGATTACAGTACAAATCACGGTTTGTTGCATTTATATGTGATAAAAGTAATGGCTTTAATGTCTTGAACCCCAAAGCTGCTGAAGATAATAAGTTTGGCAATTTTGATCAAAATTTTGGGCCAAGATTTATTCTAAGCTTAATGGTGACAATAACGAAGATGTAGTAGTGACACAGGCACAATAATAGCCTACCTAAACAATCAAAGATAACGGAATTGTTATGTAGCTGAATGCTGAATGCGTTTCGGTTAGTATTCCTGTCTTGGCGTTTGGAAACTCTGGCAGATGGTTTGAAAAAACGAGATCGAAATTGAAATACTAGACAAGGTGATGTTAACGCTAAACAATATTAATCACTTTGAATTCTGGGAAGGCAAATCTCCCTCTCTTGTTCTTTGTTTTACCATAGTACAAAATTCGAGAAAAAAATTAGCATTATCAAAAGATATCAAAGGGGCGTTTGATAACTTATAGTGACCATCAATAATTTCTATAGCTACTTGCTGAATTTGATTAAAAATTATTTACAATAGCGCACAACATGCTGTGTAAATTAATTTACAAAAATAACAAAAGAAGTGAGGAAGGGATGTCTTCAAGCTCTGTTTTGGGTATAACTTTATGGAATGTAGTCTTTAATGCTAGATTTATTATGCCCAATTAAAGAAAACTCTAGAAAAGATTTGGAAAACCAAAATTTTAAAAAATTGGTGCGCAGAAAACAGATTACAAATTTCACATAATAAAACAGAAATGATAATTTTAAAAAGAAAAATTGATATTGGGACGACCCCCACCAAACAAAATTAATAGTAAGCAGATAAAAATAGTTCAAAAATTGAATTATTTGAGTATAATTATTCAAGATCGACTAGTATAAGTCGATAAGGAAGTAAGATATATATGTATTTGTTTATCGTGTTTTGAAAATATTATTTTATAAGTCATCTACTTTTAAATCCATACTTTGATTACATTCAAAGTTTAAATGGACGAAAAACTATATGATGAAAAGGGTTTATATTTTTTGTTATACTTTCTTTGCGGATGTTGAACGTCGCCTTTTTAACAGACACATTATTATTATCATTGAACTACCAAAAAATATAGCATACAGTTTAGTCTTCCCTCTAAAACTCATTAAAGGTCTTAGATCGATTGAAACATGAATATTTCTGAAGTGAAAAAAATTCGTTTAATTTCGTACGTAATTGAGTTGAGCTGGTAGAAAGGCTTTTCTCTAGTAATGAGAGATAACGGAAATGGCACTCCAGGTCTAACAAGTACAAAATGAAGCAGTGGCCTGATATTGAGCGTCCATCGGAAGGGTTTGAAGATGAGAGTATTTGATTTTTAAATGCATTGTCCATATTTCTTCCTTCATTTAACAGAGAACTTTATTGAAGAAACGTATAGTTTCGTAAAACATGTAAGTGTTAAATGTTTCCTTCTGTCTGTAAATTAAAACTACCCCTATTTGAATTTGCTAATTGAACGTGTTTTTGATAATACTAATTCACCTCGAAAATGTTAACGGACAACGCTTAGAATTTGCAGGTTCTTTAGAAAACAATATCTAAGTTTTTCGGAGGAAAACCGCCGATACACACCAAACCTTCTGTGGCAGCGCAACTGCAGAGAGTATGGATTGCACTCAATCTCTGTGTTTTTGTTCAAAAATCACTTCATTAAATACGCACTCAATTTGATGTTACATCGGGTATTGATGACACATCTACTGTTTTGCAATTTAAACGAATTCTTAGGTCAGTTTGGGTTTTTGCATATCATTTGCATATAAAACCGCAATATTTGCTAAGGAATTCGTGCACAAAGTAAGCAGTAGTTTTCAAACCACTCACAATTAATAAAAAAATGTTTAGAAAATTGACTTTAGCAACATTCTCCAAGTATTGGGAACTACAACACGAAATTACTTCTTGTACTAGCCTAGGCTCAAGCTGGTACAATCAGTGTTTTCTTCTTTCAGACAAAATTACAAAACGCATGGTGCTCCATGATTATTTCAAAATTTGGGGGATCGCACAAATTGTGTAGCGAATGCTTATTTTATTTTGCTTGTTTTAAATGTGCAAGAAACAGAGGAGACCAAGAAAAACATGTCAAAAGTTGTTCGTTTAGAGTGAAAAAGCTTATATAATCAACCGTAACACGTAGAAGACTTTAACCTAAATTTTCAAACGTTTCCCAAAATCTTACCAGATGATGACTCATTCCTAAAATTGTGCAATTTCGGCGGAATTTTGTATCAAAGGGTTAATTACGAATTCAAATTGAGAACTCTACGGAAATTGCAGCTAAGTTTTATGTGCCATTATTAACAGACACAAAATCTTCAATTTGGATTTACAATTTCATGCTTATTTTACCCATTTGCAGAATTAAAAAATTCAAGATTTTTCATTATCGCTCCAAGATTTTCCGATGAAAAATTGTTTACTATATACCCGCAAGTAATAGCCATGACTTTTGTTGTTTTATGAACTCCTACTAATAACAGAAATGTTGAAATTTATTTTTAAATTTGCGGGTATACCAAAAGCTTAATAAAACATGTAAAAACAGTTTTGTATGTACCTTTTAATTCTGAACAACTTTAAACTCAAAATGTACAGGAGGACAGGATATTGCATAAAACTAATTTCCCATGTTAAATCCCTGTATTCCTACTTACCGTGCACCACCCGGTATAATAGATGTTGCTAAATGTAGCAAATAACACTAATGGCCAGTTAAAGCTATCCACTAAGAACTAGGAAATATAGATACCTACTCTCCGAGTTAATGCGAAATAAGTACAATTTACATTCGAAGGGATGTTTCTGTTTTTGGAATTGGGAGATCAACTTAATGTCGATATACGTGGAGACTTTTCTTATTGCTCAATATGAACCGAACTTTAATTTTGAGTATCCATTCTAAGGATTGTTAAGGTGTGATAATTCATTTTCCGATGTATCTCGCACGGTAGGCACTGAAAATTTGAAGAAGCTTTTTTGTTTTACTGTACTAAGATATGTTAGCGAGACGAAAAAAAGAATCTTTTTCTCCATTATCCATAACAAAGTCGATATATTTTCACGAATAAAAGTGGCAGCGTAACATAGACAGTAGGTAATCCTGCAACACTAATAAGCTCTAGGATACGGTTTGCTCTAATCTGTAAGATCAACTTTATGATGGTGCGGAATAGCGCGACATTATAACGTCTTAATTACAAATTGTGTTCCGCCTTTGCAGTATATACTGTACTAGGTTTATGATAAAAACTAATTGCGCTGTCAAGAATTGGTCCAATATATGCTTACGATATACCTACAGCCATTGTTTCCCTGACATCTTAACTTACTGTCAACCGTTGTCTTTTAAACATCCGTCAATCTTGTCCGCGGTTTTCCTTCGCGATTACCGACATAAAGTGTCTCTCTATATAGCGCCAACTTCCATAACTTGCTCCCAACTTTGGTTTTACTGCCGCTTCTTAATCTTTAATAGAATAAATGTTATGATCTCGAATCTATTAGTATCCTCCAAGCGACGTGGCGCAATAAAGTGTCTTAACAGGTTAGGCACGTGCCGTGTTTACAATCAACATTCTTCCTTCTTGCCACAGGCTTGCGTTTAGCTAAACTCCACCACCTTATTAACAGGGAATAAATTTCCGCTCGAAAGGCTACTATTACTGACATGCACGCGTACTATACAAGGTCGCACTTTCCGATTAAATAACCATATAGTTGCCAAAAACCTTTTCTCACTTTGTGGGGTTTATTGTCCTCATAACGCACATCTATAATAAATGTGGAACACGCTTATATCTTAATGACATTATAACTAATCGTTTCACCGTTTGCACAAAGCACACCAAAATTAGGTCATATTTTCGTCGTTTTCACGATTTTATACAGTTAACACGACCAGCTCTTAATTAGTAATTTAATATTGAGGAAAAAATCGTGAAACGGCAACTTTAGGTTTCAGAGGGGCACATTTCTACCCCTTGCCAACCATTCCCTTCTCATAATAAGCCAGATGTCAAAAATTTCAAAAAGAGTATTTATTTTTTCTGACATTGCTTATCGTTGTAAAGTAAAAAAAAACGTTACGGGTTGGATGAAGAATTGGTCCTTTCAAATAAGGTGTTAACTCGATTATTATTTCCATTTGAAATTTTTGCCATGAACGTTTCTCATGGTGAAAAGGTATACAATTTTTCACTGTTTTTAGGGAGAAGTCGTATCCGATGCATAGCCTATCATAATTTCCCGTTTTTTTTGTCGTTAATTAATTGTAAAAGTCGCTCGCTCCACTATTGGTTTAATGAGTTTCAGCAAATTTTCAATTGGAAAAAACCATTATTTATCGACCAAGGAATACGACCAAAGGCCTGGATAACCAAAAGTTGAATTTTGCACATCCTATGACCATAAATACTTTAATCAAGAAAAATGATGTATGCTCCCATTTTCGAGAGGAAAAAGTTTTTTTTATCGTTTATGGTTTTGTGTAGATGTAAGATTTAGTGGGCACACTTAGCCACCTTTAATGTCCATCGATCCACTCAGTTCTTAAACAACGTGTCGACGTTCGTCCTACACTACCTATACGAGAATGTTTACTTATCAAAAAACCCATTTTGTCACCAAAAACTAAAAAGGTTTGATTTATGGTTTTCAATACTTGCACCAATAAAAATACTTAAAGAGTAAAGAGATATACAGGGTGGAGCACTGGATATATCTTCAAAACAGAATTTTTTATTTTTATGATTTCCAAAATTATAAAAAGTTTGCTACGTACTTTAAATTTGTGCAACGCAACGCAAACTAGTGAAATTAAAAATTAATTAACACAACTATTTTCCTTAATTTGAGTTTTTCTCTTAAATTTGATTATGTAATGTAATAAGTTTTTTATGTTGCTAAATCCAAAGTGTACTCTTTAAGAATATGTAACGAAAACTAGGTGCTGCCATAAAAAAAATATGCCCCTTTGCCATGCAGAAGTACACCACTGACAACAAATTTACTACAAAGTACGTAGATTGGCAGCAAACTTTTTATAAATTTTGGATACCATAAAAAGTTTCTTTTAAAAAATCTTGTTCACCCTGTATAAGTTATTATATTGTTGGTATAACACGCCACAGCTAATCGCACCGTGCAACGTATTTATCATTTGTTTCATTAAGAGTACCTATGTTTTAAAATGCGCACTTTTTCATGTTATTCCTATTTGCAAGTTTCATTGGTAGATATAGATTTCAGTCGCAGCGAGAACAGTTTCAGTGTGATATCCAAACATCAATTTTGTAAGGGAACACATTGCTTTTTTATTTTTTAAATAACTTTCTTGGGGTTGTATATAAGACATTTTTGGGGGTAAATCCTTTGCAGGTCCCTAGAAACAAACATAGAGCTCAAAATCACTTTGCTTATCTCACTTTAAACATACTGATGAGCATTTTACCTAGATATATACAATCAGAAATGTGAAATGCGAAACATGAAGCATTTTCATTTAAAATTACCACCATTCTACGTTACAGTATGTTGGCATGTCATGTACTGATAGCAGGAATTAACCTAGATACGAGTTTTTTCACAGAAAATTTACAAAATTGTCAGTGACAAAAAATTTCCAAAAAAATAAAACACCAGATTTCCAACAACGACCTGAAGGGCTGAAGCACGGGAAATCACTGCAAATAACAATTTCAGAAATATGTAAATAGGGACTATAAAAGAAGCCTTTTCAGCTAAGCTATTATCAGTTTAACTGATGATTTTACCCAAAAAGCTTCCAAGGGCACTCAGTCATGCTTTTGGGAATACAAATTGTCATTTGAATGGAGGATACAGTGAAAAATAAGCGTAGCGTTTTTTCAATTTTATGTACCTGTGATAATTTGACCGGACTAGTCGAAAAGCTTATACAGAGTGTTCAGAGTTACCCTTGGAAATGTAAATCTCCCTTTGAATGCCCCCTCCCCACCCTGTCTCTTCATTGCCGATAAATTTTTTATTGAAAAACAAGAGCAGTTTGACATTGCAACCCCTATCTAAATGAAACGATTTTTGTAGGAACATTTTTTAGGGGTTTTACTAATTTAAAGAAATCCTATCAGCTTATTCTACAGTTACACTAAAAATCGCTACAATTTTAAAGGAAAAATCGGTAAATCACAATCTGCGATGACCAAATTCTGTTTATGCCAGTGATTTTCTTAAAAAAATTGAGCTATTTAGTTTATATGTTCGCATTGTATTATGGGTGAATAAATATAGTCTGGATGCCAAAATGGGATTTTTGGCTTAACCTGGAAGTGAGGTACGGTGAAGGTTTTTTTGACGGTTTTTAGTTCCTAAGGATGTCTACTTTGAGAATCCGTTTGATGCCACTCTGTCACCCTTGAGCATTTTGAGAAATTCAAGATGGCGCCAAAAAATGTCTGCAAAAAATACAAAAATTAAATTTTTTTAAAATATGGGCATGTAGTACATCGATTTTAGGGTTTTTAAGCCTTCTGAATTTAAATTTTGAGTTAGGAAAAAGTGTTTGGGGGAGTTTTGGAGGAGTGGGGGTGTTTTTGAGGGGTTGGTTTTTATATTTTTTCAATATTAACGTGTCGTACATCGATTTATATGTTTTTATGGATAAGGATCAATTCCATATCAAAATGGAGGTACAGCAAGTTATTCAATATTAAAAAAGTAGAACGACGCCGACAGACGGCCCGAAAATAACATAAAACGCGATGATTTTAATAAAAAGATAATAATTATAACAAGCGCGATACGTCTTTTTATAGGTTTTTTTGGGTGGAGATTATAATTTTTATGTCAAAAAATGATTTTTGAATAAATCCTAGAAAGATATACAAGATAGCGTCAAAATTTAGAGTTAAAAAGTTTACCATTTACTCCAATACCGTTACTTAAATATCTCCATCCCACATATCCCATCTTGTAAAAAATATACTATCTAGTCCAATATACCCCTACCTAAATATCCCCATTAATTGTTTTTTCTTTTTGGTAGAAGTCAAAATTACTGGTTGAGAGGGAAGTATCGTTTGTTCTGTTAGAACATAACGTCTAGCAGAATGTTTTCCTCGACTGGTTCTAGTGGATGATTTAGTACTGTAATCGTAGTATTTATCAAAAATTAAAATCACATCTGCTTCTCGTAAATAAGCAACAAGTTTACCAACAAAGAGTTTTAGGTAATCAGAAACCGTTCCTCGAACTGACCAGTGTAACCCAAATCATTGCACATCCATCAATTATTGTTAAAGACGGTCTAGTATTTAGTCTCATACACTGGGAAACAGCCAGTGAATTCATAAGAAACAATTTTGTTGATGCCTCCTTCATCGATCCATCATCATTAAACATTGAAGGAGGCGCCGAAGATAGTTCGTATTTCAAAACTTCCGCTACTGAAAAAACAAATGCTGAAAAAAAGTTAATATTGTAACTGTGAAAATTACTACTAAACTAATCAAAACTTTTGCTTTGATATTAGTAGAGGTATTAGGTAGGAGGATATTTAAGTAAGGGTATTGGAGTAACTGGTAAACTTTTCTAAATTTTGAAGTTACCTTGTATATCTTTCTATGAGTTATTCAATAATCATATTTTGACATCAAAATGGTAATCTCCACCCCAAAAAACCTATAAAAAGACGTATCGCTCTTGTTATAATTATTATCTTTTTATTAAAATGATGTCGTTGTGCAGCGCGGGCGCGGCGCACCGCGCGTGTTATGTTATTTTCGGGCCGTCTGTCGGCGTCGTTCTACTTTTTTAACATTGAATAACTTGCTGTACCTCCATTTTGATATGGAATTCGGGATCCTTATCCATAAAAACATATAAATCGATGTACGACACGTTAATATTGAAAAAATATAAAAACTAACCCCTTAAAAACACCCCCCCACTCCTCCAAAACGCCCCCAAAAATATTTTTAACTAAAGATTTAAATTCAGAAGGCTCGAAAACCCTAAAATCGATGTGCTACATGCCCATATTTTAAAAAAATTTAATTTTTGTATTTTTTGTAGACATTTTTGAGCGCCATCTTGAATTTCTCAAAATGCTCAAGGGTGACAGAGTGGCATCAATCGGATTCTTAAAATAGACCTACTTAGTGACCTAAAACCGCAAAAAAATTTTCACCGTACCTTACTTCCAGCTTTTTCGTCTGGCTTCCAGACTAATATGCCCAGAACGCGTTTTGTTAAATTGTTTTACCCATTCGTCGGAAAACTAAACTCTTATCGCATTCTGAGCAAACCGCAGTGCCCACAACGCGTTATGGTTATAAATTTCTGGCATTGTCCGATTTTGGCTATTGAGAATAACATATATACCTACTCGAAGTATAATTAACATCTATTATGAAACTAGATAAAATGTTAAAGTGGCCCCTGATTATCAGATCACTGCAGTTGCCATCTGATTTACTTACTGTATAAAACCTCATCACCTGTTAAAATTTACCACTAAACGTGCCGAAAATAGGAAGAGTTAATGGAAGTAGCACTACGTAATACATTGGAGCGTTACACTCTTTCTTCTTCCGTTTCTAGTATGGAATAATTCCCTGTGTAGGTCTAATTAATTTATATGTTAAGCACGAAACCGATATTAATAGGACAGATGCATAAACCTGCCCATATGTGAAAATACCGACGGAACTAAGTAGCTATAAGGTACATATAAATAAGAATTGTCCTCACTATTCCCTTTAATAAAGTTCCTCAACCCCTAGACTAACGAACCCCTCGACCGATATTCATTGCATTACCCTTTAGCTTAGCCTGACTCATCTAATAATTATGTTGTTACAGCTGGAAGAAATAGATCTTCTGCCGGACTAGCGATGGACATTTTCGAACAACACCAGGGAACGCATATATTACAGGTAAATATCCATTATGTGATTTAGTTGCGGAAGGAAGGTTCATAAATGATGAAATAACAGGAACATACTAGAAATGTCCCGACGCGCCCTTATTTATATTTTCTTCCAGCCAATTTTCCTTGCGCTTGTCCTGACTGACGTTTGATCCCTTCGGTGTATAAAGAATGACCGTCAAGACATGATATGAATAACAAACTGCCCTCTATAACGTTTCCAAACAGGATTTTGCTTCGAAAGATAAACGCTTTTAAATTTTACTAACTAAAATTGACGATTATTTTAATTATTATTTCTCTTTCAGTCTCTGGATGGATTTGCCTTGGCGTTAGCGGCAGACGGTCGGTTTTTATATATATCGGAGACGGTGTCAATATACTTGGGCCTTTCGCAGGTGGGTACAGCACAACTCTTCAGCGCCGGCCGCCGCCGCCACCCTCCACCTAACTGGCAAATGCTCCTCACGTAGTTCTCTGCAGCGGCGTGCCTGCCATTCATAATGTGGCTGGCGGGAGCTACAATCAATAGGGTGTTTGCAACTGCCGGGAACATGGCCGACCTTAGCTGCACACGTACATGTTATCACCTATAGTTTTAAATCTCTTTCCCGTTGCGCCACCACATACTAATTGCCATAAACGGGCTCCTTCTTACGTTGTAAATGCTTTCTTTATCAATTCGCCAGATTTTGGCTCTAAATTTTCTTTACACGCGTCAAATTAAAATCGCAAAGCCCACCCAAAAGCTTTTAATCGTTTTTCGACTAGTTGCAAATCCCATCCATCCTCTATTCAATTACTCACTTTACATACGCCGATATCTTTATAGGTTGAAATGACGGGAAGTAGCGTATTTGATTACATACATCATTTAGATCACTCTGAAATAGCGGAACATCTTGGACTTGGATTGTCGCAGAGTCAAAATTTAGCATCGCCCGGAAGTGGTTCAGAAGAAGGTGCTTCCACAACCGGAACTAACAATCCCGATGGTAAGGAAATTAATCATACTGCCCGCAAATCCCGAAATTAGGCCAGTTGTAATTAGTAACCAAAGAAAGTGGAACGTGAACCATTCGAAAAGTACGACGCACGTTTGCCATTACAACGACGGCAATTGTACGATTTCTTTAGAAAACGTCGACTCATAGAAGTAGTTTCAGATTTAAAATTGCAATTACGTTGCGGGTGCAGTAAGCGATGATGGTTGTTGTGGATGTGACAGGAAGCCGTGGTTAAGCATGCAAAGCAAGGGCGGCCCAGCGTACGTGGTCAATTGTTATTCTGTGGCGATGCTTTGTGTCACGCCCAGGAATGCTGTGGCTGCCGGCCACTATAACTAATCGTTTACTCAATGAATTGTTTCATATCGTCCCACTTTCTACCTTATTTAAGGTTTATTTACAATCAACCAGGCTTCTGCTATGTTTTTATCCTAAATATTTATGGATGTTGTTCCACAGCATAACTAAGAGATTTCCTTTATTTTATTGTAGTATCAACCATAATGTCGCTCTCCGGAAGTCCACCTTACAAAGGACTAGAAAGGGCGTTCTGTGTTAGAATGAAATCAACGTTAACAAAACGAGGTTGTCACTTCAAAACGTCAGGGTATAGAGTAAGTATCTATCAACAGTACCAATAGTGAATCATTTTATAAAAACTAATACCTCACCCATATGTCGAAAAAACCATACATATGGAAATTTCTAAACTTGCAGCATGCCTACAAATCGTCACACATTGAATACTAATCAGCTCAATGTCCAAAGTAAAGTCAACGTGATCCGCGAGTCAATAATTCCAAGAAGGTGGGAAGGGGTACCTACACCATAAAACTTGCATTTATCTGGCATTAGTTAACAAGCAAAAATGTGGTGGTCGTGTGAGAGCTATCCTCTCCTTGTTTTAACAACTGCACAAGAAAGTGCAAATCTAATCTCTCTCTCCGTTCCATATCCAAATGACCTATGTGAAATGTTTTTGACTGAAAAATTTATATCTGGCCACGGCCGTGGGTTTTCTCTGGGAAATTTTGGAAATGAAAGATGACAAAACACTATTTGTTCCAGAGATACATTGATCAGCATATTTCAACTGAATAAAACAATAGTTACAGGCCGTCACAAATGTGGCAGTGTTGAAATTTACATATTATGTATTTGTTTGCCAAGTAGTATTTCAATCCAGTTTTTACACAGATGCAATATGAGCAATGACTGTTCTGACTATAGAAACGATCATATTTTTATCTTTGTGTTGTCATCTTTAGCAATTCGACCGTTGTTGAAGCAGGATTTAGTGATCTTTGTTGTACGGAAACGTAGAAGGGGCATTCAAGTTATTTTTTGTTAAGCTACAGATCGAACTGTAATTTACACGTTTATCTGGGAATTCGAAATAGCTGCCACAAATTAGAAGTGCAATCTCGACGACCGTTTCCCCGTTGGACTTCCAATTTCGATCATCTCGACAATTAAAATCCTGAGATTGGAAGAGGTGGACATTTAAAAACGAATTTAATATAGAACTCACGACATGCATTGCGGAAGTATTTATAATATCAATTGAAATTTTATCAGTGGATGTAACTAAGAGGTTGTAACCGTATTTGGAACAAAAACCAGGTGGTATTAGTTTTTATAAATAGCTTATAATGAGAGAAAGCAAGAAACCATTCAAAAAATTGTTACGCATGTATGACTTTCAGGTTGTGTTAATGTTATGTCACCTTCGACCGCAATACACTTTTTCACACTCCCGCAAGTCCCAGCCTCCTCTTCTAGGAATGGTAGGTTTAGCAATAGCGCTTCCGCCTCCAAGTGTGCACGAAATACGCTTGGAATCAGACATGTTCGTCACTCGGATAAACTTTGACTTTCGGATAGCGCACTGTGAACCAAAGGTGTCAGATATCTTAGATTACACTGCAGATGAGCTTACGGGAAAGAACCTATACACTCTATGCCATGGAGAAGATGCAAACAAACTAAGAAAGTCACATGTTGATCGTATGTCTTTCGATTGCTTTGTAATATTCTTTGCTAAAATATTTATCAATTTTCAGTCATTAACAAAGGGCAAGTGTTAACACACTACTATCGCCTTATGAACAAAACTGGAGGATATACGTGGCTACAAACCTGCGCTACAGTCGTTTGCAACTCAAAAAATGTGGACGAACAAAACATAATCTGTGTAAACTATGTGATAAGGTACGTTTCAAATACGTGTTGCACCCGCCATTTGCTTACGCACCTGTGTGTTTTAGCGGGAGGGAGTACGAGAACGTCATAATGGACTGCTGTCAGTTGGAGGAAAATTCTCATACCGTAAAGCGAGAGGAGACCAGCGGGAACGACCCGGAGAACGGATCGCCGGACGCCGATCGTGGAGGTACGTTATCGTACCGCCATTGCTATTCATATAGTCTATAGTAAAATGTAACTACTGTTAATCTCTATCTCTGGTAAGATGATCGCAGCAGTGGAGCCCCGCCTAATCCACCACAAGAACCACCTCACGGAATGGAGGATGGAAGCGCGGAAGAAGCTGGGGACCCTCGAACGCGACGAGTAGAACATTTATCGCAGTTGCAGACCACATCAGACAGCCAGCAGCGAAAGTCGACAAGCTCCCAAAGAGCGGCCAAACGGAAAGCAACTCAGGACGCTAGTGGTTCTTCGGAAGACGAAGATGATTCGGCGCATCAACGTAACATGGTGCTTAGTCCGGCTTCTTCATCCTGCCATTCGACAGGGGGAACACACGCTATCACGGTAGAGTCCAACGGTACTAGTCCAAAAACGCACGAAGAAACTACGAGTACTTCTGTGAAAGATTTAGAAAATGCGATGTCAAAACACCTGCCAGCCTGCAAGTCGCCGGTTCATCAACCCACAGATTTCAGTACGGATGCTTTGTTAAAGCAACAACAGCGAACAACTATTCAATGGATCGGTGCCCATCATCAACAACTGCAACAGCAAGGTCCATTACCGGCCTCTGCGTTACTTAGACAATTATACGCTAATCGCGAGAGTGTTATTCGCGCAAACGTACACGGTATAACTGGTGGTACAACACGTCCGACAGGTGCGTCGTCGTATTATGGATCAGAGGCGCAGGTAGGTACCTTGCCTACACCTCCGGGTAGTGAAGGCTCATCTTCATATAGTGATCATCAATTTTTATTATCGCAACATCAGAACTATTCAACCGGTTATACTATGGACTATCATTCCGCAATGACTCCTCCGTCCAGTGTCTCCCCACGTGACAAACATCAACAAATTCATAGTGGTGTAACGTTTGAAACTCCTATGTACCAAGACGTTTTGCGGCATCAATATACAGATAGCCCACTTCCCCTAAAGCCACAGGTGTATTCCTACGTAGATCAACCACAGTTTTATCATCACGGAGCAACGAGTGCCAGTTTTCATTTGTATCATCCTGGCAAAGGTGCGCCAACAACTCCTACAAACTGGTATTCGTCTTCATAGTAAATTATTTACTTTATTCAAGACTCAATAGAGTGCTTGTGCAAATGTGTTCCTTAAACTGGCAAATCTCAAGGTTTGAGTTTACCACATCACTGGCGAAATAAATTTGATCACTTAGGGAATATTGACATTGGGGATACTATAAGAATTTTTAAACCAAAGAACATAATATTGAAACTGAATAATTAACTCGTTTTTGGGTTACACGCTCTTATCTATAGGGTTTTAGTTGAAAATGTGTCCTTAAATAGTACACAAAAATTTTAAGTTTTAGCAGATTAACGTGCTTAGTGCAAGTCTAAAAGTGCCAACTTGATAAAAATTGATCAGATTTAACACTGCAGTGCGTATTTATGTTATTGTTTGATATTTTTCAAGTTGCTTATTTATATGTTTTTACCTTTAGGTTTAATTGTTTAGAGAATAGGTTTTTTCTAACTTCGTATACATTCCGTTTTATATATTCAGCGTTATATATTTAAAAATAAAACTAAATTGACATTATAGGATATATTATTTTATCATTGGTTATTGCTAGATGTTATTTGCGAATAGTGACACAAATTAGGAAAAAAGAAAATACAGAAATACCATTCCATTTTTGCATATCTTAAAATGTCTGTACATAGCTACCCACCAAATAGCAGAGCTGTACATAAAAGCATGCTGCATATTTATGGGCATTGATGATGAAATTGCAGCCTCTTGGGCCTGTAAAAATATATACCATTATTAAATGGGTATACTTTGTTGGGCGGCCTCATCTACATTTCCCATGTTCTACATGTGTTCAAGGAACAACGCTTGGCACAATGAAGATGAAAGGTGCTCACAACATAGGAATGTGATAATCAGTTTAATTTGTTATTTTTAATTGATCCAAATGTTTTAGTAGTTAGTTATCGCATCGCATGCAGTACAAATTTAGTATGTGAGTTGTAACGGCTTCATGAATTTGTAATATATGGTACGTATTTATGTGCAATATACACTTGAAATCCAGTTGACTTAATTATAATGCAACCGTAAACAAGAAAGTGTTTTATTTCTCCTCGTTTTGTTGCACCTCACAAGACCCTCCCTCATCTGGTGCTAGTTCCAAGGAGTCAAATCGGCCCTAACTTGAAGAGATAAGTTTATTATAAATCAATGGCCAAGTGCATCTCCATATCATTGCCACCCGTTTCAACAAATGCAAAATGAAAAAATAGTAATTTTGCTTTTCTAAAGGCTGAAGGGTAACAGTGGGAAATGGGGGATACTATTTAATAATGAACAATGACAGCTGGTCAGGTACATAAACTACTTTTTAAGAAAAAAAAAAGAACCAGATCCAAGTGGGTTAAATCAGCTAAAAGCTCTCTTTACAATAGGTGGATAAATTTGACGCTCCCAATAATCATTATTCCACCTTATCAAATTTCAGGGTTCAACAACAATGCCATAATTTATTGGCGGCGGGATTTTTGAGTTCGAATCATGGCGAGGAATGTAATAAATCGTTGATATGATTTTGATTTGAACATGTAATAAATGAGAGAAGTCATGGAAATAATTCCAAACGCTATTTCCACTTTATTGAGAAAATTCACGTCATTTATTTCCTGTTTGTTTAATTTGTAGTACCTTTTTATAACGACACCGTATACCACGCAAGAATAATCGATTGCAAAACTTCATTTTTGCTGTGCGGACCCCTCACCTCCTAGACGCTCTTTCGCTCGGAGAGCAATCTCTCGACTTACTGCCCAAACGGCCAAAACGTACTAGTTTTTTTTTCATACGTCATATTTGTACCACAGAGGTAAACTTTCCCCAGAAAGTGGTTTTTTTTAACACATAGGTTTTGTTTTTTTACAAGAAATACAGTGCGTTTGAGGGTCACCTCAATATCTCTTTTATTTGGCGAGAGACGAAAAAGTTGTATACGATCTACCAGATCGTATACTTCGGGCTTAACCAGAAATCCCTGCAACTGTTGTCTTTCAAATGGAACGCCTACGTTTTATTTAAGATTTTTGAAAAATGCAATCAATTTACTGTAGGTACGACAACATAAAATATGCCTATGGTTGATATACAAAAAAATAGAGAAATTCGTGTTTTCTTTAGAAACCTCGCATGCTGTGTGCTGTCAGAACGTGCGGTGTCTGTTGTGTTACACGAGTAGTTCAAAACGAAACATTGAATAAGTTGATGAAGGTGTCTTCTGTGCGTGATATGGCACACGGTATGCTAGATTTCATTAGTTTTCTAAATATTGAATCACAAATGTTTCTATTTTTTATATCAACCATAAGCAAATTTGATGTTGTTGTGCAGCAAATTGATTGCTCTTTTAAAAGATCTTAAAATAAACATCGACATTGCATTTGAAAAACAAAAGTTGCCTCGATTTCCGGTAAAACCGGATACCGGAAGTTTCAATATGTGCTGGGATAAATCATATAATGTCACATATATAAAATTATATTTGAAATTTTTTAAATCTCGCCAAATATAGTAGGGTAACCTTCTTATCTCGAACGCACTGTATATGGATTTAGTATTGTTTGATGATAAACAATAGAGCTAGAGAACTGCAAACAGTAGTTGCAGTAACATTGAAGGGTAAACTGTATTAAATGTGCATAGTATCTACCCTTTGTATTGTTTGGTAAACTTGGTACAGTAAGTATACGAAATATGCTGCAGGTTGTTTCTTATCGTGTATGGAGGAAATTTTGTATAAATTACTCTCAGTTTATGTTTAAATGTGATGTGATGCGTAGACATGTCTTCAAGAAGGCAAATAATTTTATTTGCAACAATAAATCAAGTTGAAAACCATGAAAATGTATTAAATAACTCTTCTTCAATAGACGATAAAAGCAGATTCATCTAGAAAAATGCTTGCCTACATCTAAGCTACAAACCGTTCAGTTTTACTCTTTAAAATTATGGACTTTCAACTATACAATCAGAGAACATCAGAAGCTACTGCATGCGTGAGATGAAAGTGTGACAGGAAGAGGACGAAATGAAGTGGCTTCGTGTTTATTAAAATGGATGATTCTATGGAAGACAACTGCCCTTCATAAATTATAGAAATATGAACAAACAAACAAAATGAAAAATTTGCGGAGTTCAGGCATGCAAGAAACAACCATGATGCCTGTTCTTCCATTCAATCATATCCTCCAATGAAACCAAATACCACAATGAAATTCACTTAGTATTAAGTACAAAAAAATTTCGCACTAACAAGAACTTTAAATTTCAATATGCTGGAACACTTATATTCGGCGGGTACCTAAAGTATTTAGCACATTTGCGATTATATACCAGTAAGATCATTCAAACATTTTGGCCTTATGAAATGGTATACTAAGTTGGCCCTTACGCCGAATATTAATGTTGTGCACATCAGTGCGAAATGTTATTTTATTGTACAAGTATGACGGCGTTTTTGTTGCTCGAATTTTAAAAAGTAATAGGGATGAATGCAGAAATTGTCTAGTCGCAATGTTTTAAGCCATGAGGCATCAACTAACTTATGCGAAATGTATTGCCTTCGTTTAATCCCAAAGATCAAACGAAGACGCGCATTCTGTACCACTTGCACTCTTTTGGATGATTCTTTCGTAAGATAAGGTCCATAAACAGAAGAACAAAAAGTGAAATATGATAAAACGAGTGAGTTAAGAGAACAATAGTCCAGTTTTACGTTTTACTAGTACCTAAGAAATCCACTAACGGTGAAAAATCGTGGCTATTGGTAATTGATCGCAGACAACTAAATAGGAAACTAAATAGGAATTAGTTCGTTTATCTTCGATCAAGTGATTTTCAGTAATCGACTTAATTTCAGGATTTCACCAAATACCCTTGCGAAATTTGAAACTAGTAGGTATGAAGTACCATTAAAAAGTACTTTGAGAGTTACAGTGTATGATAAAGTTTGACCAACCACTCAAAAAGGTTCATTAGATTATTATAAATAATTTAAGAAGCCCCCCCCCCCCCACCAGGTTGTGAATACGATAGTTCCCCTTAAAGTGTGGTATTTGAAATACTACCTTACTTTTACTAAGGTTTCAAGTATCTAAAGATTTCGTCAATGTGTGTATCATAGAATAAGAATATTTCTTTAAACGAACGAAGTTTTATTACCTATAAAATAAATACGAAATATTTTTGCAGTTTCCTAAATTTATATTTCAAACAACTACAAATGGAAATGTTGAATCACATCCCGGAAGAGCCATCCAAAGGCAGAGTACCCGGCTACTATTAGGCCCTAAGGAATCGCACACTTGTTCAACCTCAATTATTTTTGTATTCTTTCCGATACCAAAACAAATGGAAAAAGTAAACAAAATCAATTGTTAAGAACTGATAAAGCTAATGAATTACGCAACTTCAAAATACGGACTCATCAGGTGTATTCTCGTAACCTCCACCCTAAAAGTTTGTCTGGTCCGGTATACACTGCCTTTTTTTGAGCCCCGAAAAAAAAAATTGTCTCAGATCGACCCGGAAAAAATTTTTTCTTATAGAATGTAGCCTGTAGAATCCATAATTTCAAACAGTTCCAAGATTGGGCTACTAGTTCAAAAGTTACAGCCCTTTGAATTTTCTTTCGAATTGGTTTCTAGTCTATAACTTTTGATTGAGAAGTCTGATCGAAAAAGTACGAATTGTTTTGGATTCTACGCACCAAAATTAATAAGAAAAAGTGTTCTCCAGAGAAATTTTGGTGCAGTCGATTTTTGGTAAAAAAGGAAGGTTATACACTGCCTTTCTTTGAGCCCCGAAAAAAAAATTGTCTCAGATCGACCCGGAAAAAAAATTTTCTTATAGAATGTGGCCTGTAGAATCCATAATTTCAAACAGTTCCAAGATTGGGCTACTAGTTCAAAAGTTAAAGCCCTTTGAATTTTCTTTCGAAATTGGTTTCTAGTCTATAACTTTTGATTGAGAAGTCTGATCGAAAAAGTACGAATTGATTTGGATTCTACGCTCCCAACCAAAATTAATAAGAAAAAGTGTTTTCCCGAGAAATTTTGGTGTAGTTGAATTTTAGTAAAAAAGGAAGGTTATACACAGGGGCGGACTGGGTACTTACGGGCCATTAAAGTATTAGTGTAGTAATGAAGGTGGCGGGGGGGTTAGCTCTGAGGTGCACCACAAAAACATTTTATACAATCCACACGAGGTGCGTCGCCTATCAGTGTATTTCAGCACTTTCAAAATACTACGACAAAAAATGATAAATTCATTGTAAAACACTTCAATTAAAACAGAATTTTTTAACAACCTAACATCAACCCCAATTAGAGAAACGTGTTAATAATTTATTAATAGTGCAAGAAACTAAATACAGCACATACTTATAAATTTCGAACGGGCCACTATGATCTACAGGCTAGGTGGCAATCGCCACCCGCCCCCCCGTGCCAGTCCGCCCCTGCTGGTCCCCCTTCTAAAATCATCATAAAGGATGTAATAAACAATTTTGATCGATCGGTCAAACTTTATCATGAGTTGTAAATCCCAAATAGGAATTCACCTACTACATCCTTCAGCGTCGATTCAGGTTCTTATCGTTTTAAAAGGGTACCTTTTGGTCTATCGGTTAGCCCAAATAGTTTTCAAAAAATGATGTGCATGGAAATAGCAGGAATTTTTGTACATGGATTATTTAATAGTAGTAGGTTGTTCCGATAAACATCATTTAAGTAACTTAAAACACGTATTTGAAACTTACAGAAAATTTAATTTAAAACTTAATTCCAAAAAATGTCATTTTTTTATGATAGAAGTTACATATTTAGGTCATAAAATTACAGACCAAGGTATTCTACCGGATGACTCGAAATATTTTAAAAAAACTATCCAACACCACAGACAGCTGACGAAGTAAAACGCTTCGAAGCATTTGGCAACTATTACCGTATCCGCTCACTAACCCATTAAATAAGGTAACTAGGAAGAGGACGCATTTATTAAAAGTGATCCAGGGAACACTAATTCTACAACTCATATTGAGTCATCACAGGAAATACATAATTCACGATGTCCTTATTGTGGCCAGGTAAAAATCAACTTATTCGTAGAACCCCTGAAGTTATTTACAAAAAAAAATTACCTATACTACCACGAAAGTTATTAATAAGGCTCAAAAAAGATTGGATCAGTTAACCGAAGATTCCGTTTCAAATCAACTTATTGGTTTCAAAATTATTGATCAAGTTCCACTTATTAGTGATTTGCTGATGACACAGTATACTAATTGGGAAATCAAAAGAATCCGCTATGATATTGTATGAAATAGCTATTCATCTATTTTGTGAAATTGGATTGAATTTAAATGTCAAGAAGACCAAAATTATAAATGTTATCAAAAGCAAATTGTTTGAGGAAGAAATTAACTTATAAATGGATTATTAAGTAAATCCCTGAACTATAAAATATTTAGGAGTCAATTGTAATAACGACATTACTTTTAATTCATCAGAAGTAATTCAAAAATTGGGAACAAAGCTTGATACTGTTATTTCTCACCCTTTTCTGAAGGATATTCAAAAGTTAACAATTCTGAATTCCTATATTTGGCCCACTTTAACATACAACTTTCAAACTGCTCCATTACTTATAATGCACAATGAATTTTTTAATGACATTGACAAAATGGTTCGCTGTGCTTTAAAAGAAATTTTAGACCTTCCAAATGCAATGATAGTAGGTACACATCAGAAAATAGTAATGGTTTCCGGTTGTTTTGGGCTGGTTGGGAGGCTTATTTACAACATATTAATATATGTAACCGTCTGCAACTTTCTAATGAAGAAATCCTTATAAAAACAAGAAACTTGGAATGTGAAAACGAATTACGTTTGAAAAAGCTTAATTTAATAGATCAAGCCCGTAAAATATAGGTATAAGATCCGTTTTATTAGACTAAATTGGTAATTAAAGGTAGATGTGTAAACCTTTTTAAGGACCAACCCCCTCCCACATATTAATACATATTAGACTCTTCTTCAGAATTGAAAGACGCAATCAAAATGATTTATGTCGCTCCAGTAAGAGAGATTTATGGTCCAACAAAGATCTTTTTCAAAGAATCATATAGATAGATTAAAAAAGTCGATATCATTGGACTACTTGTTGGTGCTCGCGGAACATATTACTAAGTACTTTTTTCAAAGAATTTTCCCACGTTTTTAGATTACAATCAAAATTGCTAAAATTGATAGCACGACTACCATAAAAAATTTCATTTACATTTTAAGAAATCATTTATATAATTAATTCGTTTTCTCTTTTTCATGTAAAAAGTGGGGAGGCTCTAGATCTTTAGTTGCTAAATTTTTGCTATGTATGCGAAACGAAAGCAGAACGAAATAATTCATTGAATTTTGAGTAAAGAACTGAAGGTTTTTAGTAGTGCATCTAAGAAATGAGGCTTTAGTAGTTTCTGTGGTTAAAATGACCTTTCTTTCTCCCCGAATGACGTTTGTATCATCGGCTGGTGGTGTGAAAAGGTCACTTTCATACCAAACATTTCTCGGTAAAGAAAGAAACGAATGACCATTCCACCAGATGTCGTGATTGAGGGAAAGGAGAGGTCCCCCTAAATGAACAATCTATCGCATTTAGAGTGAAAAGTATGATTCCAAAAACGATAATGAACCTTTTCTTGGAAGTAGCTAACTCTATTCGCCACCAATGTTTCCCATCGACAAGGCGGGGAAGCGAGCCATGCTAATACAACCTGTGAATCACACCAGGCAAAGATATTATTCTCAAAGACAATTTAATCTGCGTAATTGTCTTTTACGGTTTTAATCAGACAGAACTTTAGCACCTATAGGTTCAAGTCGCGGGATCGTTAATGATTTTGATAGTGCAGTCCGACAATTGCCACAAACAAGAAAAACTGAAATTTTCTCCAAGGTAGATAAACAATAGCCCCAATAGCCTAAATTAGAACCGTCGCAGAAGCACCTTCGGAAGTGCTCTAGTAAGTTTTTACGGAGAAGGGTAAGTTTTGAAGGTTCGGGTACCTATTTCAGAGAAAATATTTAGAGCCAGTTATTCACAATATTTTGTGGGGGTGGTTCCTCCCAACCGATATTCAGTTTCCACAAACATTGCATAAGATCTTTGGTTGAAAGTGCGGCCGATGTTGAACAATATCGTACGTCTTGTGCAAATTTTGTCATTAAATTCACATCGTCTATTGACTCTTCAATAATTTGCTTGCCTCAGGAAGATTTGCTTCTTCAACTGTAGCAAATTCTTGAAGTATTCTCAATGCTAAATGCGGGCTACAGTTTAGACCACAAGTAACAGTATTTAATGTACTACATTCAGACAAAGGATCATTGGGTGAACATCTCCAAAGAATCTTTTGAAAGTAACTGTGCTTTGGTGTAACTAGAATCATGCCTAAAACCAATAAGACGAAGCAATGAATTCGGACAATAAGAAAAAGCGAAACAATCGGCTGCCCCATTCCAAAACACAGTAACCAACATTTTTTTCAAAAATGAGTTATCACTTCCATGTAGATACTGTGTTATTTCTGCATGTTTTAAGCTAACCAGGATAGCTCTATCTATTACCGTTATTGCCAAAACCCAGTATCTGCAGCAACGTAATTCAATATACTATTCCAAAACACAGCAAGTGGATTTTACAGACTCTAAACCACAGACAAAACAGTATGTGGTACTTACTGTGTATTGGCACAAAAAATACATTATCCAGTTTTTTGCATTATTCCCTTAAATCTGCTGCACATTAATTTATAATTACCATACCGTTTTGGAGAGTGCAATGTTTGTCGTAGTTAGGTATACCACAGGATTTGCTCCAACACTCTATTCAATCAATAACATGCTCATATTCAATAATTTTACTGTTGTTGATTAAAAAGGTGCATTACAAGTTGCCTAACCGTTTCTCTCTGCGCAACATCTTAACCACAGCCCTAAATAATTGAGTTATTGAAATTTGAAGGTACTTTAAGTACAATCTCCGAGAAGTGACATAACCTCAACATCAAATTGGCAAAAGGGCCCAAATAAAACAGAAAAATTGAGAAATGCATCCCGATTTGTCGCCTCATTTACACACAAAAGAATGTAACGAATTAATAAAGTTGTTGCAAGATTGCCACGAAAATGTAAGTGACTGTATGCAAAGTTTTCATTGAAAGTTCACATTTTCTCTTCTAGCACAGTATTCGAAAGTTCATCGGTCATTGCAATGTGTTTGATCATCAAGTTGTGGTGTGTCTAAAAAAGGAACGTATCAATCGGCGACAGAAGAATTACGAAAAATCTGTAGAGGCCAAAAGACGAATTAGAATGTCTGCTCAGCAAGCTTCTGAGAATGTTTAATGTATTTAGTTACATGTGTTAGCCAAAGGTAGAACTTTCAAATTGTCTTAACCCTGTATATAGGTAATAAATTTTGTAACACTTTCTGGTCGATGTTCGACAGTTTCTTCATCTTAGCTTTATTAAGTAGGTAATAGTGAACCTCTGTATCTCTGGGGATGCCCCCCACCATGTTTCAAACTGAGGTTTAATATAGGTATGCCATAAACCTCTGCTCATCCCTAAAACTATGTAGGTGTAAAAATCATAGTAGATGACCACCTTTCTTATGGAGCCCTAGTTGAAATGTACGCAGCAATGTTATATTTTAAGTAATCCATCAGTCATTTTACATAGGATTTTTATAAGTATGTCCCAGATAGATCTGGAACTTTATGTCTCATATGAGAGATTCAGCAGTTCCCACAAAAGGAAAAACGGGTACTTATATTAATATATATAAATTATAATGTAAAATGATATCAGTTTGGCCAGGCCTGTTATATTAATTGGAACAAAGAGTCAACTATTACAAAGAAGTTTTTTTAAATAATGTGCTTAAGAAATAGTAAATTAGGAGAGATCTTGAAAAATATGATGTAAGTTTTACAGCATATAAAAGTTAGATCTGTGCTTCATTTAATAGTTCCAAAAGGATTGTTCTGTTAGTTCATGACTGCTGATCAACAACACAAAATCGTTCAGCACAACTAAGAGGACCACTACAATCATTTTTGTTTTTCTGACTTCTCAACGCCTCTACGGATTATGCGATGAAAGTGTGCTAAATATCCTAAACCAATAAGCCTAAGTGGTCCCATACAGAATAGTTGCAGGAGGATTTCTGCAATAGAAGAGCATGGAGACATTCCTGCACCCAATGTAGTGCTAACAAAGCTCTCAAAACCAATATGGCTAAAGAACTTTTTATCCTAAAATAAAATAATCCATTATATGGACAAGAATGCTTCATAAACTTACTAAAGCATCATCCAGTAACCTTTCTGCCACTACATCAGGCTGAAACAATCCGGCACATCCTGATATTAACAAAGTCTCTTCAGGTTTTCCTATGTTTTCGGCATGAAGCCCGGGTGTATCTGTATCAGGTGGCAGTGAAAGGGTAACACTAACATTATGAAAACGAGCCTCCATGTCAATAGCTTCAGCGAATCCTCTTAGGGCAAATTTACTGGCGCTATAGACAGACATACCGTAGATACCAATTAGAGACGCTTGCGACGCCGTAATAACAATTATTCCTTCTTTTCTCGCCTTAAACTTTGGCAACACCCAACGAGTTGGAAACACAGTGCCGAGCACATTTAAATTCAGCATGGATGTTATGTCATCGACACTCATATCCTCCAATGTTCTACAGATCGATTTTCCCGCACAATTGATCAACATATAAATTGGACCTCCGGAATCCTCAATTTGATCGAAAACTCTCGTAACTGCTACATTATCCGTAACATCCAGAGAGAAAATTTTAACTTGCTGATTCTCATCGATGCAGGCCTTTTTTATGTCCCTTTCTGCCAGCTTTAGCTTGTCTTCATCCCTAGCAATAATTGTGACGTTTGCACCTCGACTCGCGGCCAAAATCCCAACAGATTTCCCGATGCCACTCGAACCTCCCGTTACCACAACATGTTTCTTTAGTAGCTTCTTTGGACTTTTTGAGAAAAAATATTTTTTAATTAACATGTACAAGACAACCGGAATAAGCAGGAAAAACATAGCTTAATCACTATGAAATTTGTAATTAATACAAGAGACTGAATGAAGGGGGCTGAGACAGTGGCGTATCTAAGGTGAGGCAGACAGGGCACGTGCCCCAGGCGCTCGAGAGGGCGGAAAAGACGAGAGAGTCTGCGGTTGAGTGTTGGCACTCTTGTAAAAAAGTTCCGGAAAATTCAAAACAACTCAAAATTACGGCTGAATTTGCCTAAAATTGCGTAAATCTAAGACTGTTTGTAATGTGAACTTTGCATAAACTTGAATGCAAAGCGTTCTTTGGTATAGTAGTTAGTAGTATTGCAGGTAATAGTTATAACTTCACAGGTTCTTATAATAAAAATATTGAAAAAATAAACGTTTATTTTGATAGTTGATTTGTTGTGTTCTTTGGTTTCTTTAAATGAATTTCTACTTTAAAATCATGTATTTTACAGTAGAAACCTAAGTATATTTCGCTTGTTAAAAATGATATAAAATCTGGATGATAGATGGTGAATGAGGGAGAGGGGGGGGGGCGCAATTTCGGCACTTGCCCTGGGCGCCATTTAGTTCCGGTACGCCACTGGGCCTAAACTGTTTACAACAAATTAACGTCAGTTACAGTTCGAAGTTCGCGGTTTAAAGTGCTAAATGCAAATTTCAGGTTAGAGAGCAACAGAATTGATAACGTAGATTCCAGTGACGTACGCTAAGGCCCCTAATTTGATACCCAGAATTTCAAGATAAAATAATCACCATTACCTTCATTAATCATTACTATTATATATGTTATTATAGGGCTTATTTTGTTTACTGTAATTATTTACTACACTACAGGAAATTTTGCTGGTACCTATCTACAGCTATTACTAGAACCCCCCTGAATTAAGATGCTAGGTGTAATTTCAATGTTAAGTTTACTAATTTTCGTTTACATTTCGTTTATATTTGTTTATTGTTTTTCATACTTTATACTTTTTCATAAATATATATTACTATAGTCAGAGGCGGACTGGGTAACTGCGGACCAAGTGGAATTGCATAGGTTACGGAGTATTAGTGTAGTAATGAAGGTGGCGGGGGGTTACCTCTGAGGCGCACCACAAAAACATTTTAAAGTACTCCTTTCTCGAAAATAAATTACCATACAGTTTTTTTTAAATTGCAGCTGATAATTAAAAGTAACAAAATATACAATCCACACGAGGTGCGTGATGCGTCGCCTATCATTGTATTTCAGCACTTTCATGCTACGACAAAAAATGATAAATTCATTGTAAAACACTTCAATTAAAACAGAATTTTTTAACAACCTAACATCAACCCCAATTAGAGAAAAGTGTTAATAATTTATTAATAGTGCAGAAACAGCACATACTTATAAATTTCAAACGGGCCATTATGACGTACAGGCCAGTTGCAGTCGCCACCCGCCACCCCGGGCCAAGTGCGCCCCTGGTTATACACTGCCTTTTTTTTAAGCCCCCTCCGAAAAAAAAAATATGTCTCAGATGCGACCCCGGAAAAAAATTTTCTTAGAATGTGACCTGTAGAATCCATAATTTCAAACAGTTCCAAGATTGGGCTACTAGTTCAAAAAGTTACAGCCCTTTGAATTTTTTTTTCGAAATTGGTTTTCTAGTCTATAACTTTTGATTGAGAAGTCTGATCGAAAAGTACGAATTGATTTGGATTCTACGCACCCAAATTAATAAGAAAAAGTGTTTTCTCGAGAAATTTTGGTGTAGTTGAATTTTGGTAAGGTTATACACAGGGGCGAACTGGGTACTTACGGGCCATTAAAGTATTAGTGTAGTAATGAAGGTGGCGAGGGAGGGAGGGGGGTTGGCTCTGAGGTGCACCACAAAAACATTTTAAAGTACTCCTTTCTCGAAAATCAATTACCATACAGTTTTTTATAAAATTGCAGTTGATAATTAAAAGTAACAAAATATACAATCCACACGAGGTGCGTCGCCTATCATTGTATTTCAGTACTTTCAAAATACTACGACAAAAAATGATAAATTCATTGTAAAACACTTAATTAAAACAGAATTTTTTAACAACCTAAAATCAACCCCAATTAGAGAAACGTGTTAATAATTTATTAATAGTGCAAGAAACTAAATACAGCACATACTTATAAAATTTCCAACGGGCCATTATGATCTACAGGCTAGGTGGCAATCGCCACCCGCCCCCCCGTGCCAGTCCGCCCCTGTCTATAGTAAGGTAATAGTTTAAATTATGTAGATATCTATTTGTTTTGCTATTATATTGTTAACTTAATTTTATTTTATGATTTACGTTTGTTATTTATTAATCTGGATAATTAATTGCTTTCAATAATGTTTGTTATCTTTGTTTTTTTATGTTGTTTTTTTTCGCATTTAGCGTTTATTATTGTAGCTATGTACATTCATTGTAATTTTTCTACATTGTCTTAGAATTGGCGTGTTTTGCTGTTAGACAATAAATTCATTATTGTTATTATTGTTTTTGATATCAAACCACGTAAGTGCATCCGGTTGGTTATGATATGATCAGTTCTAAACATGGCATAGGCGGCGACAACATGTTTTTACAATGGGTTCGAATATTTCGCTCCTTTAAAACCACACTAATATACATTTATACAACTTATCGGATTTATGGCTCAGTGGTAAGAGCATTGGGTTATAAATCCGAAGGTCGGGTGTTCGAACCTGGGTTGAGGTGAATTTTTCATCTGTGGCGGAGATGGAAATTACCTTAGGCCAGTTCCGAGCATTCTACCGGCTACTCCGAATTAGGTTTTCCTGCAGTTTTCCTAATTCGTAAGGTAAATACCGGAGTAGTATAGACCATCTTAAGACCTTCTGCAGAGGCACCTCTAAATAGCATTATGCGGGTCACTCTGTAATTGGGCGCATGCCTGTTGAGGGCCCAAAACAAGAGAGGGATAATAAAAAATAAAAAATAAAAAAATAAAAAACTTTGAAAATTTGACCACCACGTCCTTAAGTCCCTGTTTCCTCTTCTATCAACGTCTCCTCGCCATCCGGAAGATTGTAGCAGTTGCGTCGTTGAAGGATTTGGTGTTGGTTACTCAACTTGCTCAGAATTTTGACTTTTTAATGGTAGATGTCATTATCTGGTGTGGAATACTTCTCCTTGAGTGGTGTCGCTTAGGCGTCCTCCCTGAGGTAGTTGCTTGGGCAGTTGGCAGCTTGACTCCGCTCTCTCTACCCAAATAACTATGCGGTTTCGATCAGGGCCTTCGGTTTTCACTGTTGGATTGTTTATATTGTTTTTTTACTGTCTGTTTCGTATTGAGGAAATAAAATGTCTATCTCCGTAAAGCTCCGCGTATTATGGAAATCACACACCTCATGGCATTTTCACACACCCTTGGACCAGGATCCAAACCTTGGTAATTTGGGTTTATGTTGCGGTTGTCTCGCCTTAGTCAGCGCTTAGACAGCTCTTAAGATAAAAATCTAGTGGCGACACAGCATCCATAGTGATAAGACGGACGGACGCACGGACAAAGTTGCCACAATAGCGCATCTTTTTAATTTTCGCAGCAATGCGCTAAAATGAAGCAATGAATCTTGTTGAAAGTGTTTTTTTATATCGCATGCCGTCGTGCGCTTCTGCAGCAGAAAATCTACAGTATGTAGGTGCAAATGACCCCACAGAGAAACGTTACAAAACAACTCACAAGCGTACAAGAAGACTAATTGAAAATGCATTGTTTGAAAGTTTAAAAGAAAGATTGTTCCATCTTCTCCCCGTCTGAGGCAATCCTAGACCATCGTTTCCAAAACGTCGTCCTAAGCTTTTTGTTTATCCGTATTTGTTACGGTATTATTTTGGAAAATTGCGAACAGAAAAGCCCGGTTTTTTAAAATTTCATGTAATAAGTCAAGCTTTTTCCTTTTTATAAGGTCGCGTTTACGATGCACACCTAGTGGTTTACAGCCACAGCAGATAGAAAAACAACTAGAGCCCTTAAGGGAAATCATAGAAAAAGAACCCAATAATATACTTGCTAAACTACAGTGGCGTATTTACGGGGGGGGATGAAGGGGATATCCCCCCCCCCCCCCCAAGAAGAATTGAGTTATCATAGCTATTAGGTATTTAGGTAATACTCCGCTATCCGCTCCGCCCACTTTAAAATAAAGGCAATAATATATAGGTATATATAGAGAGCAATTTTGGTTTTGGTTAAAGTCTAAAGTCACTAAAATCTAAATATTCTGTAGTATTCAGTATTCACTATTCAGTGAGTGATCAGTGTTGGCAGTCAACGATTTCGCTATTCGGCATCGATCGGCAATTCGCTACATTGATGCCCAAAATAACAAATAGGTATCAGGTACTTAGTACTGCTACAAACTGAGGTGAGGTACCTGCGTCCTGCCTTTCACGAAATGACGAAAATGGAATTTTAAAAACAGGAATTTTTTTTGCCCATAACTTTTGATTGAGACGTCTAATCGAAAAAGTACGAATCGTTTTGGATTCTACGCATCCAAATTAATAAGAAAAAGTTTTTTCCCGAGAAATTTTGGTGCAGTCGATTTTTGGGAAAAAAGGAAGGTTATACACTGCCTTTTTCTTTGCCCAGAAAAAAAATTGTCTCAGATCGACCGGAAAAAAATATTTTCTTATAGAATGTGGCCTGTAGAATCCATAATTTCGAACAGTTCCAAGATCGGACAACTAGATCAAAAGTTACAGCCCTTTTGAATTTTTTGTCGAACTTGGTTTTTTGCCCATAACTTTTGATGGAGACGTCTAATCGAAAAAGTACGAATCGTTTTGGATTCTACGCACCCAAATTAATAACAAAAAGTTTTTTCCCGAGAAATTTTGGTGCAGTCGATTTTTGGTAAAAAAGGAAGGTAATAACTGCCTTTTTTTGTCCAGAAAAAAAAATTGTCTCAGATCGACCGAAAAAAAATGTTTTCTTATAGAATGTGGCCTGTAGAATCCATAATTCCAAACAGTTCCAAGACCGGACTACTAGATCAAAAGTTACAGCTCTTTGAATTTTTTGTCGAAATTGGTTTTTTGCCCATAAATATACCTATTATTCAAAGTTTTCGTTAACTAAAACAATTAATACAAGAAATTCCTTAAAAGTAATAAAAACGTATAGACAAATGACGCAAAAGATCTCGCGCACATGCTAAAAACCCTATATTTTAACACCAAACTATGAAAAAGAGTTGAGACGCTCCCAATAAGTAAAAAAAATCTTATTAATTATTTAACGTTGAGGTCAATACCTATTTGTGTAGATTATGCTGTGTTGGAGTCAGAGGTGTAAATTGACAATATATAGGTTTTGACTAACATCCCCATTACCATTCAGAGTAATAACATTATATTTAAGGACACTTGGTCAAAGAAGTTTTAAATTGTGATATGTATGTGGATCCTAATTGTTTCTTTTAAGGGACTTTCAAGGAAAGCTCTTCCTAAATGATAAAGTTGGTTCTGTATCACAAAACTATGGATACTTTCAAATTTTATAAAAATTAAACGAAAAAGAACGGACGGATGGGCAGATATTCCCCAAAAAATAAATTTAGCGTATTCTAATATTCTTTACTGCCTTCGATCTAAAAGCGAGGTTCATTTTTCTAGCCCACACAGTATAAGAAGAACGGAAGATGCTAATTGTAGCGTCTTAATTTAGTATTTACTGTTTGTAGTATTTATTATCGAACATCTGAGTAGGTAGTTTCCTACCGTTTGTCTTAAAAAAGAAGACAAGAATAGATTGTTAACACACATTAAAAATACGTTTTGAAATCGCGCGGAGACTGAAAGTTGCTCTCTTCTGTAACGTAATTTTAAAAGCATTATGATTCAATCTGATACCTTATAAGGGTATTCAAAAGAAATTATGCAATACTCTTCGGTTTTGCTTGTGCCAGATTAAACCGTATAAGGCAAGGTTAAGCCAATAAATTCTTTTATGTTCTACTTCTAACATAAACGACAATTTGGCCACATCTGATTGATTTTTCACAAGAAAATAATTGGAAAATATAATTCAGTTTTAAATATTTGTCGAAAAAAAGCTCCTGGGATGTAAATTTTGCTTGTTTGGGCATGCATGCGGTTTTCGAAGCAGCTTTCTGTCGAATTACCTCGTGCAATGAATTCTAAATATTTTCACCTCGGGCTAATTAATCAGTGACTGTTTTTGGTTGGTAAACGATGCTTCAAATTATAATTATCTGACAAGATTTCTCAACGCGCTATTATAACTACTAACAATTACATCTGGTGCACTTGCAGGTTAATATAATTGAAATTACTTTGGCCTTTTCAGAAAGGAAGTGCCTGTGGATGCTTCGAGTTTTATCACACTTACTGCACTGTTCTATAAGCATCAAGCGTTGGTAAAGTTTCCGATGTGGATTAAATTTCTTGAGGGATAGAAATTTGAAAAATGTTTTGCGATTTCACTATGATAGTTATCATTACTTGTGGAAGCCAACAAGAAATAATCATTCCAAGAGTATACGCTCCGGGAATGATGGCCCTCGGAAAATTTACCCACGATATACCTATATTTGACCAAAGAATATTCGCCCCGGAAATATAAATCAGCTGCCGAAATATTGGAGTTGGTCATCGTTATATATTTATTAACGATTCTCGAGATCGTTTATAATTTTGTATTGCTGCCTGTCCGTCCGTCTGTCTGTCCGCGTGCACGATAACTTTGTGTAGAAACGTCCGATCGCTTTGAAAATTGATATACACATGTTCTTCCGGATATAAGAAAGCTCGCTATTTTCGGCTACATAGACTAACGGGCCAAAAAGTTACAGCCCAAAATGCCTAAAATGGATATAAACCTGCCTAAGATATTTTCTGGAAAGATTGTTGAAATATCCCTAGTTAATTCCTCAGGAAATCAAAAAATTTCAAAAAATGATTCCTGAAAAAATTACATTTACACTGGAAAACTGCAAGGTTCGTATAGAGATTTAGTTCCAAACAGGTTTCCAAAAAAATTGGTTGGAAAATTGGTTTGCCAACCCAAGGATGTTTCTGTTTTCATCCCTACAATTGTGATCGAATTGAAATTGTGAGGAAAAAACCTCCTTATATCAGATACAACTTTTGTGGTTAAACACGCTATACATTTCAACTTGGTCATGTCATGAGCTGCATGAATATCATAAACATAAAATCGTGTTTTGGCGACGCGCCTAATTAAAATAGAATTTTGTATTACAATTAGAATAATAGATAATAATTGTTTATGTTTTAAAATCTATATCAGTGGTACGTTACCTGTACAATAAATTAAGATGTGCCATCCGTTTTACGACAAAAATTCTTCGAGAGTTTGTTGTGCTCCATCCCCCAAACCACAAAATAATGTAAGATTTTTATTATATATAACATGCTGAACCAAATAGTTGCAAAATCTGGCTCACCTTATAGTGATGGTCTGTGGTCTACGCAAATTTGTTTAACGAAAATTTTAGCAACTTTAACTTTTCAAGCCCAATATGGGAGAATGAGATACATTTCTGGAAATCTATGACAAACTTCAAAATTCCAGGACCTTTCTAAAATTCCGAAAAGGTGACTATTTTCAGTAAGATTGAATAAATTTCCAAATATGTATTTAATTTCCAAGAAGATTTGGGATGTAGGTAAACTTTGTGTACGAGCTGCGACAAGATCAGTGGGAATATTCCTATAAGCAAATGATGTAAAATGATTACGAAGAAGCTTTCCATGGAGGTTTTTAAAAAGGTATTTAAACTAGACTATAGGCATATTAGGGAAGAAATGGGGGTTCTCCCTGTCTCCCTGTCTATATTTTTTGGATCAATAAACGCAGGCAACAATTTGGCCCGCTTTCGGGAGTGCAAATTCAAAAGCAGAATTACCCGTAAGATGCTTATTTTCAATATATTTTAATGCGTTATTTACTCAAAATTATAAACAAACCGCTAATTGTAATACCCAAAAAACGAACTAATTAATTAAAATAAGTTACATATCTTTTATATTCTTTTACGCGAGCTACGCGATAAAAAGTTATCAATGAAATTCTACCTGGGTTCATTTAACACTTGAAAGTATAAAATAGACTAGGCTATTATCAGAAATTTACAGGCGCATCGATTAATTGTTGTTTATTGTACTCTATTGTACTATAATTGTAGACGAAAGGTTATTGCTTTGAAATGAGCGTATAAAGTGGGGACTATACAGGATGATTCAAATTCGAGGGCCACCACGGGGATCTCGTAAATTGTAAGAAATAGGTAGGTTTAGTTTAAATTTGACTACTTTCGGAAATATCCTGAAACAAAAACGAAATTTTGTAAAATCGTTTTTATTTTTTACCGAAGATATTTAAAAAGATATTTCAAAATAAATGACACATTATTATGGCCACTTTTTCCCTCTACAAGATGCTAGTGTTAATTTTAAGTCTGACGCTTCGTCTCCTTGAACCATCATCATTACGGTAAATAAAAAAAATGGATTTTTTACTAATTTACTTAGTGTTGCCGCGAGACGAGACGAGACGAGACGAGACTTTCGAAAGTCTCGTCTCGTCTCGTTACCTCGAGACGAGACCAAGTCTGAGTCTCGTCTCGTCCTGGTTCAGTCTCGTCTCGTCTCGTCTCGTCTCGTCTCGTCTCGTCTCGTCTCGTCTAGTCTCGTTTGGTCTCGCCTGGTCTCGAGACACTATCCAAATATAGTGTATGTAGGTAGAGCAATGAGCATATAGCATATCAAAGACCACGAACTACGAAGGCATGACAAGTAAATAATAGGAGTAATATAGTAGGTACGAGAGCCGGACGCATGGAACCAGTAGTGATAAGCTAACAAGATGAAATCTTTGTTAGGTACTGGATTCCTTGCAACTTGAATAACACAAAATGAGTTTTCTGCCAGCCTTTTTCTGGCCGGAATGTTATTAAAAATAGGCACTTCCGGTGAATTTTTTTCCGCAAATTAAACCAAAAACCAAACCACCTGAAATTGATAACCGTAGGTTGAGGGCGATGGGTTTTAAGGAAAAATTCTTTTCTACCGAGTTTTGTCCAGCCGGAAATAGCGGCAGAAGCGGATTAATTGAACTGTTTTTTTGTGAATTGCTATACTCATAACACAACAACTGGAGGCCTCAAGATGGCCTCCGTGTCCGTGGGCACAATTAAACAAGATATGTACGAAGAATCGCATACGATTTTCAGGGAATTTTTTGACAGCTCGTAATCGGAAACACGACTTCTAATCCGCAGTGATCCTTGAACTCGTAGAAATCGATTCGCAAAAGTTTATCTTTTTTTGTTCTCGATTTAGACTATTCCGCTAAAACAGTACAAATAAATACAAACAAATTCGAGACCAAACGAGAGTCTCGGCGAGACTCTCGACGAGACTCATGCTTAGTCTCGTCTCGTCGAGACGAGACGAGACGAGACTGAACCTCGGTCTCGTCTCGAAAATTCGAGACGAGACGAGACGAGACGAGACTGAGTCTCGTCTCGGCGGCATCACTAAATTTACTTTTTTAGTAATAAACGCAGAACAAATTCCTGCCTTGGTGCAAGCCTTGACACCATAACAAACCAAACAGCAACAAAGTAGGACAATAGCTTTTAAGGAAATGATCTAGTAGCGATCGGAATTCGGACGGACGGGCCACAATAGCGCATTTTTTTTATTTTTATGGAAATGCGCTAAAAAACGAATAAAAGTGTAATACTACTAAATGAAAATTCATAATTTATATCAACTTTTACGTTGACTCCTGAAACTTTGGCATTTTTCACCCCCAAATTCAAAGGATCCTTACTTGGACCAAGAGGAAGCTATATAGAAACATTTACGGCTATAACACGTTCCGTTCGAGGGATATTGTGTGAACAGACGGACAACCACACGATTTCAAGAAACACCTATCGGATTGGAATATCTCGAGGACTGTATAAGAGATAGTTTGTCACAAGCTGAAAATACACAAGAGAGGGATAATACATTTAAAAAAAGTATTCTCAAGCTTTATCTAGCCATTTCTTCAACTCATGTTATATGATTTCCCTTGCAATCGATACCTGAGATTTAGTAGTACAGAAACTATAATAGGAAACTGATATAATTTACAATATTTTGTATTCAAAAGAACGTCTCAAAAATATAAGTTACGTATTATAATTTTTTTGTAAAAAGATCTACAAAGGCCTCTTTTGCGTTTAATTTTTTGGAATGAAATATAGCCCTTTGCAGTTCTTCTGATAGTGGCATGAACTTTAAGCAAGATACATTTATGAGATTGTTGATTTGATGGCACCACAATAAATGCTAAATTGTTCTTACTATAACAGTCCAAAAAATATCCAGATGGATAGCGCTAAATCCAAAATAATAGCGCAAATTAACATTAAATCAACATAAAATTACAGTGAAAGAATTTTATTTTCCACAGTATGTGAAATTATAGGATTTTAGAAAGTTGCCCCTTAAATAATTTGTAAAAAAGATTCAAACATAAGACAATTATGAAGCGTATGAGTGTCTGGAATACTCAAACAGTATTTTTTATATTTGCCATATAAAATATTAATTGCTAAATTAAGTTTCTATGGTCTTAATCATTGTCATTAGAGTAAACAATCCTCACCTTTCATCAAACGAGATAATTGCAGTTTTGAATTCGAATTGGGCAAGTTTGTGGAAAATTGGAGTTTCTAATTCAATAGGTGAATGTGTGCGTGTATGTTATTTACGTAAACAAAAATGTTATCCTAAATGGTAACCTGCTTCAATTTTTGTGGTGCTTACGGGGCGACGAACCAAAAGTTGACCAACAGAACAGTTACAGAAAATTTGAAAATACCTGGATATTTTCGAAAATATGAAACATGTGACAAATTGTGGTAGGATCGTTTGAAAAAGTGGGGTTCAAACATGACGGAAAGCTATATGTACATCCCAAGCCGCGAACAGGAGAGCGCTATTATTAGGTATCGTACATATCTTTAACTTGGTGACTTGCGAGACGTGTGTGTTTTAAGTTGGATGCTGTATCTGCTCATCATTTTTATTGAAAAACAATTTCAATAGTGCAATGCATTCATTGAATATCATCACAACTGTGTGGCTTATGTGATAAGATTGGTAAGTCTTTACCTTTTGTACTTCGAATTTTTGACTTTCCGGCCGGAATTTTTAGAAAATAAACCTATTTCACTTTGTTCAGGTTGTTTCCGGGCCTTTAACACATTAAAACAAAAAAATATTTCTGGCGCGCCTCACCTGAGTTCAAAATATTAATAAAACTATATCCCTACCTTGAAACTCATCATCATAACATCGGCCTAATTAAATTTATTAAAATTCTCGGTTTATTTTTAGTCAAAAACCCACATTCACGTTTTTATCTGGAACTATTCAATATTTTAGAATTTTTTTCGATCTTTGATGACAAATTTGTATTACTCACCCCATTGGCCATGCCTATACTTGACAATTCCGCTAGACACACAATTACGTGTTTCGGAAATATGCGAATCGTCGGTTCGATTATGGTTCAATTTCTCTCTTTTGTTTTTTAAATGGAGTATTGAACTTGCATCGTATCGTTTAACCTTGATACGATTGTTATTTTTAAACTTGAACCCATCTATAATTGGAATGCATTTAAGCATGGAAAACGATTAGAATAAGTTATGTGAAAGAAGCCTCCCGTTTTTAAATGCCTATCTAAACTTATAGGTAAATGCACAGTCTCCGCATTCCAATAAATTGTTGTCTAAATGACCACACAACTTCAAGAATGCAAATCCTGAAACATCGCAAAGAAGCAGACAATTACCGGCATCGTTGCTTTGTGTCTGATACCAAATGCTGTTAGCATGCATTTTATATATTATTGTTATCATAACTTTAAATAATTATTAATAATAAACATATTCCGGCCTACAAAATAGATGACACATACACACAAATATTTAGTATCCATTGTGTTCAAGTGTTTGTCGAAGTCGGAGGAACAAGAGAAGGTAGTACCATTAGTGAATTAATAATTATCCATTATGTATTGTCGCATTTAATTTGCCGCCCTCTGCTTGTAGATGCCATTTTTTTTCTTTAAAGTTTTGATATCTAAGGAGACCTTTGACAGATTATGTACCTACATTAAAAATATTTCATAAGAATATTCAAGTGTACGTGTACCTAATACTGTCTCGACACATCCTTCGAAATACACAATAAGTAGTACCACCCTCTCTCCTTACTCAAGAATTTTTTGGATCCCGTAATATTTTATCGAGTATTGTGCCCTACCTTCTGAAAATAGATATTTATGTACTCGTTCATGTATCATTTGCTTATTCAAAACGCAGTTTCTGATGAATATTATGTATATTGTATAGGATGGCATTTGAAAAAGTTCTATTTTTCCTATTAAAAACACCGAAAAAAAACCAAAACCGTTTAGGTAGTATGCAAACAAGGGCAGATTTTTAGACCGTTTTCCACACGAGTCACATTACATATATTATGGTTGTTAATCGGAAGCTAACCTTCAAAATTTGTTATGCATAATTTCGTTGACGTCGAAAACTACACAAAACAATATTTTATGCAAAGGTTCTGAAAGGAAATTTTAAACGATGTTAGAAAGATTTGGGGAGCTTTAAATTTCAATCGACTTCTGCTTTACGCGAGTTCTAATAAAATCCATTTTTGATATTGAGAGCCAAAATTTTAGACAAAAACCAAACACAACCCTAGCACTCGACAACGATCATAAAACGTAATCCACTCCAACCCCTAATTTACCTACTTTGCATTTAAGGTATATCAGTTTTTGCTTTGCACGGATTCTGATAAAATTATAGACCAAAATGCGGTAGACCCCTTTAACCCTCAAAAACGATCATAAAACGTAATCCACACCAATCTCTAATTTACGAATTTCCTTCGCGCGGTTTCTAATTAAGGTAAGAGACCAATTTTAGACAAAAATCAGATACAACAACTACCTTAACCTTCGACAACGATCATAAAACGTCAGTATTAGCGCCTTTTTAACCAACTTTGATACTTTTGATAATGAGAGACAAAATTTATACAAAACCAAACGCATGCCCTTAATCTACCCCACCGTAACCTTCGAAAAATATCATAAAACGTAATCTTTTTCAACCCTTACCAACTTTGCCTCTAAAGTATATATTTTAATGAAATCTATTTTTGATATTGAAAGACAAAATTTAGGCAAAAACTAACACAATCCCTTAATGTACTTTTCCTAAACCCTCAACAATGATAATAAAACGTAATCCTCAATCCCTAATTTACCAACTTTGCGGTTAAAATAGATAGATTGTTACTTTGTACGGTTTCAAATAAAAAATCCAATATTAATATTGAGAAACAAATTTTGAAAGATACTAAATACACCCCTTAATTTACCCTACTTTGATTTTCGTGAAAAATCATAAAACGTCCCAACCCCTAACTTTGCCTTTAACGTATATCAACACTTGCTTTGTACGGTTTCGAATAAAATCTTTTTTTTTCATATTGAGAGACAGAACAGACAAAAACCAATCACAATCCCTTAATCTACCCTACCTTATCCCTCGATCACGATCATAAAACGTAAATGACCTCAATCAACTTTTGGTTTGCGCGGTTTCTATAATTAAAATCCATTTTTGATAATGAGAAACAAAAACCAAAAATATTATTCAATAAAACTCCACCTTAACCTTTCGGCAAATATCATAAAGCGCAATTTTCTCCAACCCTTAATTTACCTACTTTGTTTCTAAAGTATACTCTACTATTTTTGACAAAACTTGGACAAAAACCAAGACAACCCCTTATTGTTTCTTTCCTTAACCCTTGAGAACAATCATAAAACGTAATCCCTCAACCCGTAATTTACCAAAGTTTTTGTTTTGCACGCTTCTAATCAAATCTATTTTTGATCATGAAAGACAAAGTTTAGACAAAAACCAACCACAATCCCCTCATCTATACTTATTCCTTACCTTAAACCCAGATAACGAAGATAAATCGTAATCCACCTCAACCCCTAATTTACCAACTTTGCCTTTAAAAAAGATTTCCCTTTGCTTTACGCTGTGTCTAACAAACATCTTTTTATATTGGGAGACAAAGCTTAGACAAAAATGAACCACAATCCCCATAATGTAACGATCATAAAACGTAATCCACCCCAACCCCTAATTTACCTACTTTGTAATCAAGTACAATCCCTTAATCTATCCTTCGTTAACCCTCGAAAACGATCACAAAACGTAATCCACACCACCCCCTAATTTACGAATTTACTTCGCGCGGTTTCTAATGAAGGTAAGAGACAAATTTTAGACAAAAATCAGATCCAATCCCTAGTCTAGCCCGTAACATTCGACAACGATCATAAAACGTCATTAACTCCAACCCCTAACTTAGCAACTTTGCCTTTAAAATAGATCAACTTTTGTTTTGTGCGGTTTCTAATAAAAATCCATGTTCTGACGTCCCGTTCACACGAAATTCGCATTTTGATAGATTCGCTAAAAATCCTTCACAAAATAGTACTCAATTTTTGGGGCACTTCTCACAGCTCGAACTTCTAATGGCGACACGAGAAGGAGAGACCGCGATTGGAGCTCTAGGAAAGTTTTGGGCGCCGAAAGTCGACTACCTTACAAAAGGTGGTTCATTTTGCCCCCTGGGGAATAAACGAAAGTGAAGAGGAAGATAGGAAAAACAGAACATTTTCCCCGCACAGAATCAGTAATAACTCGGGTAGGAAGGGACTAATCTAAAAAATCCTTTGTCGTTCTGGTCTCGGGGTTGTGCTACACCGTATAAGAAAGAAACCACAACGAAACAGTTTAAACTGGAGGACTAGTGGTGGTACAGACGGACAAAGTGCGGACAATAGCGTTCATTTTCCTTTTCGACAAAGCGCTAAAAATCACCACGTTGATATAGCTCGTTCGGGGATTGTGTCCAGATGTTGTCAACCCCATCATGTAGCCTTGTTCCTAAAGTTGTTAATGACACGGCCCCGGTAGGTACATATACACTCCTAACACTCCTCGTCTTTCCTTCTTCTACGGGCTGGCATTGGCTGCCAGCTTCGACAACTAACATAAATCGTAATCCACTTCAACCCCTAATTTACCAACTTTGTCTTTAAAGAAGATCACTCTTTGCTTTATGCTGTGTCTAATAAAAATTCACTGTTGATATTCGGAGACAACACTTGGACAAAAACCCAACACAATCCCTATATATACCCTACCTTAACCTCCCGCGACAACGATCATAAAACGTAATTAATTGACTCCAACCCCTAATCTACCAACATTGCCTTTAAAGAAGATCAACCTTTGCTTTACGCGGTCTAATAAAAATTGACTTTTAATATTGAGAGACCAAAACCAAACACAATTTACCTTAATTTACTCTACCTTAACCCTCGACCACGACCGTAAAACGTAACCTCAACCCCTAATTTACCAACTTTGCGTAAAGTAAATCAACTTTTGGTTTGTGCGGTTTCTAATAAAGATCCATTTTTGATAATGAGAGACAAAAACATCTTAATCTACCCCATCTTAACCCTCCAACAATCTTCTTCAACCCTTAATTTACCAATTTTGTTTCTAAAGTACTTATATATTATTCTAATGAATTGATAATGAAAGACAAAATTTAGACGAAAACACAATCCCTTATAATGCATTCCTTAATCCTCGAAAACGATCATAAAAAGTAGGTAATCCCCCCAATCCCTAATTTACTTACCAACGTTAGCTTTGCACGCTTTCTAATAACATCTATTGATATTGAAATACAAAGTTTAGACAAAAACCAACCACAATCCCAACGAACATAAAGCTTAATCCACTTCAACCCCTAATTTATCAACTATGCCTTTAAAGTATATGGACTTTTGCTTTAAATAAATCTATAAAATTAATGCTGGAATCAACACTATAACCATTGGAAATAATACTGGAATAGTTTTATTGCTATTAGAATTACACATAATAGACAATTACGAGTGTCAAAGATAACATTCGTATACCCTTTTCGTTTTCCTCGCCTAAAAGAGAATGGGATTTTTCTGGAGAAAATTGCGCGATACGTTACAACTCCTTGTCATTTAGATACAGGTACTTTTCACTCTTGTGCAAGTACTGGAAACAGTATGTAACAATTTCCAGGTGGTAGATTTTTGTGATTTATTACTCCTCCTTTTCAACGTTCATCAGAGACACCAAATCAAATTTCGTTGGGCAATAATTTTTTTCATTGCGTATTGGGGGATGTATAACCGAGCTTATGGTTTTCTTATCGAAGAGAATGTAGGTTCCAAAAATCCATTCAAGCAAATGCGAATGTGAAACGGTGGGATTTACGAAAACAAAAAGTGACGAGAAATAATTACTGGTTGTACCTATATAGTCGTTTCAGCCTTTGCTAATTGTGGTAAGATTCCGAAAATAAGGGATTGCGCGAGATTTAACTTATTACGAGAAATTAGTTACAATTACGGGGATTTTAAAGGGTTGCGGAATATTTTGTGGAAATGCGGGGGATTTATAGGTTGTCAAATCAGATGGGGCCTTGCTTGAAAGTTTGGAATTTTTTCATTTTTGTGTATGCTTTAGAGAGTCACAACTTGTAATTTTGAAAATTCCATCAAAATTTTAACCTCAAGAAAAAGTGAATGCATATTTAAGTACAATTGTTTGTCCTTTTTGGTCCAAGAACAGTATTCAAGATTCAAGGGTGCATGCGTTAGAAGCAGGAGTCAAATTATTACATACGTGAAAAAATTCCTTTGGTTCAAGCTTCGGGTGGGTAAAGCAGCCCCCGTGGCACATTTGTTTTATTTTTTAAAATACGCTAAAACACACGAAAAAGCAAATTCCTTTTCGAGTCAAAATTGAGACTTCAATTCAGTGCATTCTGTAAGACAGTTTATTAAAAACAGTTACAATGAGATGCCTTACTGGACTACAATAGGGGAGATTGCCGGGAATCTTGATGGGAGACATGCCATGGGCATATTGGATAAGCTCAAAAGCAATGAAACAGTGGCATTGTAACATTTACCCAGTTGTTTTGTTCACCTTATATATTCGTAATTCCTAGCTCGCCGCTATATCAGTACCTAAACACAAATTCCTGCTGATTACTTTGCCTCATTTGATAAAGCGAGTGTATAATTAGTATTGTATTTTAGTGGTTCACGGCGACATTTTCTCTCTGTTAGTAACATTTTCCATATTGTTGTTTAATTGTGTAATTTTCAAGTAGGTGTAATGCGTTTTCAGTTTGTGCTACCAAGATGGATAAAAAGGTTTTGAAAATTCTTAAATCGTCTTGCTTTTTAATCCGCGATTTTTAAAAATTACAAAAAATGATTTAGTCCAGTTTCTTCAATTCAATTCAAAGTCGCATCGGGCAAATATTACATGTTGAAAATCTTGGAATTTGCCTGGGTTAAGTAATTGTTTTTTTTTGTTACTTTAAGCCAAGGAAATGGTTTCTTTTTCTATTGTTCAGTGCAACACTTTATCAGGTACACGTTTTGTATATAGTGATACATTAATGCTTTAATTTGAAACCTAATACACCGCTAAGCATATTGAGTTGCATAGCTCGTGCCGAGTGGTAAATGAACATATAAAAATGTAATTACTTTTGATTATATATGCACAAATAAAAAAAATAGGAAGTACATTCCTACCCGCGATTGTAATTAGCGCTTTATGTTCACGAGATTACGAGTAATTATGAACTATGACTCTCCCCAATGACATCATTTCTATAAAATGCAAAGTGCACCGGAACTCTAGAATTTTCGAAATTACGGGCCCTAGTCGCATTAAATGCTTCCAAATTTAAATTTGATACAAAAAATAATTATAGAAATTCTTCCAGTAGGTCAGAGGTGAATTAAATTGGTCAGTAGAAGCAAGATGACTACTACAGCGGAGCAGGGATATAAAGGCGGGTTGGGCTCGCTGGCATCGCCCCGCGACCTAGACGAGTATAACGAAGTTGATGACGAGGACGAGATGGTTGCCGCGGAGCGCGATTTAGCCGAAGACGCGCAATGGAAAAAAATCCAACAAAATACCTTCACGAGGTGGGCAAACGAACATTTAAAAACGGTACAAAAGCACATAGGAAATTTGGAAACAGATCTAAGTGACGGATTACGTTTAATTACACTAATTGAAGTACTCTCAGGACGTAAACTACCAAAACATACGAAAAGGCCGACTTTTCGTTCGCAAAAATTGGAAAACGTATCAGTGGCACTCAAGTTTCTCCAAGAAGACGAGAACATTAGAATTGTAAATATAGGTAAGTGCTCTCTTAAGTCACTAAATAACTTTATAGTATTCAAAATTAATTCCAAGTTCAAGGCCTTTTGCACCTTGAAGTTTAACCTGTTTTACGTGAGGATTTCTGAAACGCGCAGGTCCTACTTAATGCCGCTTAATTTTTGAATCCGAGCGCGCGTCACACCACTCACCCCTTGCGAAAGGGTGAAATCATTTATGAAAGTTTCCTTCTTAATCACAAAAGTCCGAAAGTAGCTTATCAAGTATTTTAATTTGATAACTATATAAACTAATTACAAAAGTGTAGGTTTGATAAGGTATCCATGCTGTAGTTGTTTTGAATGATAAACCCACTCGATATTTTTTTTCAGAATTTTAAAGGTGCATACCACCACCATCCCTATTTTACACTATTTAAACTGTACAATGGTTAATTACTTTCATTTTCAGTTCAAAGTATTTCAGTAATATCTAATTAAAATTCAGCTCTTTTTTACTTCATTTGCATTAAATCAGTTGTGCAATGAAATCACATATAACTAAACTCACGCCGTGTTAATTTTATGACGAATTATAGCCAATTCAATCGATGATTGTTCTCAAGATACGTTCGTGTCGGTACCCAGTGGTAAATCATAACCAGCCAATAATTACTCTTTATAACTAGGTCGTGAAGTTGATTATTTTATCTCCCACGAAGCGATAAAATATTTGCGCTAAATACCCAAAAAAATTATGAACAAATTCCCGACGTTTCGGTTGAAATCTCGTTCAACAAATTAAAATTGTATTTTGCAAGGACACCTGTTAAAAGTTAGCCTGGCATCGGTGAATGATGTCAGATTGTAAATTTTAACCAATTATGTCATGCTCACCTTAGTCATAAATCGTATATAGTACCTACCTTGCAATAATGGCACAGTTTGCAGCAACATTCCTGTTTTACAGCCGTTATTCGCATACGCTTTTTTCATTCAGTCCCAACCGTTTATCTCCAGGAAGTGGATAAACCTGTAAAATAAAATTTCCGCTTTAGATTAATTTCGTAAACATAAATGATACCGATTTCGCTACTTGCAAAAAATTTTGGAATTCCGTTATATTTTTTTGAAAAATCTAATTGAATCTATAGTTTTTCATTGATTAAACATTTGCAGAATATCAAATTAATGATTCAACAATTTTCTATGAAACGTGTTATGGAAATAGGCATTAAATGGATTTAAAAACAGTCACTTAAACAACCAATTCAATAAGTGGTGACATAATTGTAGCTATTTTAAAAAATGACTTGCCAGGATGTGGGGTTCCTCAGGATTTGCTAAGAAAAGTACCACCATATCCCTGTGGTTTATATATTCCTACATTTCGTTATCAAGACAAAATTAATGATAAACGTTGTCTATTTAGAAATTTGAGTCAAAACTTTAGGGGGTCAGTTTACGAAAATATACCAAATAGTTGAATTACGGGTAAAATCGATTAAAAAACCACGCAATTAGTCCTGGTTTCAAAATAGGGTAGTACCATCATTATTCAGAAACTAAACGAAGGTGCGACATCGCCTAAGGGGATTACATTACATCTATCCCATAGGCGATCTAAATCGACAACTTTAAAAAAAATGTTTACTTTCGGTGTGCTGCGAGGAAAATCTTACCCCCTTAGATCCTTGCATTAGTTGTTTGTATTGCAATTTGGTGTACGGGTACTTTGGACATTAACGACGGACGCCCCTATTGATTTTCGGGAAGCTGGTTCAATAGGAACAAAAGTAGGACTTCAAGTGAATCGGGAACAGGAAACACTGCGGGTCAATATGATAGAAATCTACATATTTCAGTACCTAGGTCATGTATCGAGTTTGGACTTTCGCTAGATTATTCCCTATGACTCTTAGATGTGTAACAATTCAATATAACTCTTCTCTGTGCTCTAGATCTCACCCCTTAGACTTGAGTGCGTGCCTTTTATTAAATGGCAGAGCAAAGCGATGCAAACTTTATAGGGGAGTCGATGGTGTCCGTCTGTCCGTGAACACGATAATTGCCAAACGCGTGGACCGATTCGGTTTAAACTTTGCACAGCTGACCTACATGCCACATGTAACAAGCCTTTTGAAAATGGGTCAAGTTCAATGACCCCGTAGGGTCAAACCCAGGTGCTCTGAGGCTTTTTTAGATCCACTGTAGGGGTTTATTTTTACATAATAATTGTACTACTTTCCGCTTAAGATTAAACCCCGTTTGATCGAGACATTTTATTTATTTCAATGCGCAATAAACTTATTTTCATATCATGCTGAGTACAACTCACCCTCTTAGTAGTATTTCTAAATAATAATTGTACTGCATGTTACTATTATATACTGTGTAGAATTTAGTATGAAAATTGGAAATAACAGTAACAAATGATAGTCAAGTTTTACCACCCGCACGCTAGTAAGGGGAGGTATTGCATTGAATACACGTTTTGAAGCACCAGGAATCCGAATTAAACCAAATTTCGATGATGTCGATCGGTTTGTGTGTTTGTACTCGCATTTCCATTAAAACAAGGGTCAGAATCGCGCATACCCAAGTGTGTCAAAGTAACAAGAAACTGTCAATTTTGTATGTTAAGGAAGACACTATACACGGTAGAATTTTTTAAACAGAAATACTGGTATTTCGTCCAGGGGCGGACTGGGTAACTGCGGGCCAGGTGGAATTGCATAGGTTACGGGCCATTAAAGTATTAGTGTAGTAATGAAGGTGGCGCGGCGTGTAGAATCCATAATTTCAAACAGTTCCAAGATTGGGCTACTAGTTCAAAGGTTACAGCCCTTTGAATTTTTTTTCGAAATTGGTTTCTAGTCTATAACTTTTGATTGAGAAGTCTGATCGAAAAAGTACGAATTGATTTGGATTCTACGCACCCAATTTAATAAGAAAAAGTGTTTTCCCGAGAAATTTTGGTGTAGTCGATTTTTGGTAAAAAAGGAAGGTTATACACTGCCTTTTTTTGAGCCCCCAAAAAAAATTGTCTCAGATCGACCCGGAAAAAAATTTTCTTATAGAATGTGGCCTGTCGAATCCATAATTTCAAACAGTTCCAAGATTGGGCTACTAGTTCAAAAGTTACAACAAAGTTACTCCTTTCTCGAAAATCAATTACCATACAGTTTTTTTAAAATTGCAGCTGATAATTAAAAGTAACAAAATACAATCCACACGAGGTGCGTCGCCTATCATTGTATGTGCACTTTCAAAATACTACGACAAAAAATGATAAATTCATTGTAAAACACTTCAATTAACACAGAATTTTTTAACAACCTAACATCAACCCCAATTAGAGAAACGTGTTAATAATTTACTAATAGTGCAAGAAACTAAATACAGCACATACTTATAAATTTCCAACGGGCCATTATGATCTACAGGCTAGGTGGCAATCGCCCCCCGCCCCCCCCGTGCCAGTCCGCCCCTGATTTCGTCAAATCGTCAAATTTTATGTTTTAAAAAACTGAGTAATTCTTGACCGTTAAAAGGGTATAGTTAATGGCTTATTGCTAGAGCTGGCATGTTTTAGATAACGTCTATTAACTGGAGTGTGAGCAACGACCTGAAGCGGGACATTTAAAAAAAAATGTATTAAACATATTTGCTACCACGACTGAATCTGATTTGGTCACTTTACTGTCGGATATTAGAGGATAATTATTTTTTTTAGTTTTGGGTTTGAGGTTATTGATTAATGCCCAAGCAACTTTTACGGAATTGTCACAGGATTCGATTTCACTTCATAGTAAATTGTTTTTATAGTCTCACCCCCTGGGCTTTCATGCGAGTCTTTTTTTCTAAATAATACTTGTACTGCCTATTACTATTATAGACTAGAATTTAATACGAAAGTTGGAAGTAACAAGGCACACATTTGGTAGTCATACACAAAAGAAGGGATGGGGGGGGCTATTACATAAGCGTTCTGGTACCAAAGTTTTGAATCAATACCACTCTTCAGCAAAACGTGCTTTGGAATGCATGGGCCGATGAAGGGATAAAAAGTATAGTCACAGACAGAAGCAAGTTATTTTTGTACAGAAGTTTTGTTGCCAAAATTTTTCATCAATACTTCAAATGTATTATTTAATAATATAATAAATACAATAAGTGAATATGTGCATTTTGGTAAACTGGCTTTGCTGCTATACTTTATCTGGTGAATTTGATGGGAATAATTCGTTTTGGCACATTGCAGAGGCAAGAGAAACTCATATAATCCTGTAGAACCTCAGCATTGCGTAGGTATTTAAAAAGTAGCAGCACTGTTGGGAAAGTAAAAGAAAACTACACTTAATAAAAGTAAATGTAGCAAATGATTCTATTAATTTATGACAAAGTACGTGTCCAGTTGCTAACTGTTACTCACATCCAACAATTTTGAAAATACGTTGTAGTTGTGAGGATGTAGATAATGGGGATATTAATAAACATGTCCTAGAAAAAACTAGATGAGTTTTCTTACTACATACAAGTATTTTGAAAAAAGTCCACGCCTTAATCTTCGTCAAACCAAATATTTTACGTATGAGCAAGTCTTAAATTTATTGTTCCCTCACGAAAAATGAATCACGTCCTTTTAGTAGGGTACTTATCGCAAGTGTACGTAAAGTATTTGTGTACTAAGCGATAAGATAATACCTAAACAAGTTTCACCTTTTGGAATTTAAAAAGCCGGCGGAAAATTATGCCCTAAATTGTCCTTGATATCACGATGATGATGAACCCATTATTTCTGGTCTGGAGTAACCTAAACAATTGACTTAGTTAAGTGAATAAATTTCAATTATTCAGCCAGACGACAAAAAAGTTCTCATCACTTTTAGAAGACAGAAGATTTTAGATGTAAAAAATTACGGAGCCCACATACTTTTAAATTGCGACATTAATTTTAATCCTAAAACTGTAAATTCAAAATATGATCGCAAAACTTCGACTCAAAATTTTACCATTTGACCTAAAACACGAAATTAAGTAGAAGTTTAGGCGTTAAAACTTCATGTTGCCACTAGAAGTTATAACGACCACGAAATTAAAAAAACAATTTTGAATACAGTCCTCTTAGGGTTTCGACAAGAAGAAAACCAGCATTCGCCTGCTTCCCCACTGTACCTAGGGTCCCAGGTGGTATCGTTTCACAAACTTTCTATTCTTGCTTCTCGTTCTTAGCAACTTGGTCTTGCAGCAAATGAAGATGGCAAGAACGTGAAAAAGGAAGAGAACACAAGAATTTTTAATTTCCCAGACATCTATTTTTCCGAAATTGTTAATGCAAGGCAAGACAAAAAAGGCACGAACTCTTAATTTGTGAAACGCTACTGATGAAACGCCAAGAGAAGGTTGCTAAATTAACAGGACAATAAAAATCAGATAAATAAATGTAATTAAACACACTCAAATGAAAACATATTAAAGTCTCCATTATTATTTTTTTCTTCGAATTAACTTGGAATTTCCCTTCATTTGTAATTCTACTCATAATCTCATTTCTTCTTATTCCCCGAAAAGTTACTCATATTTTCCTCAAATGTCATACATATTTTCCAGCATTTTCGGTAATTTTCTGAACAAGGGACTAACGCCCTGAGCAACTTAACGCATTTATTATATGACTGGTTTCGATAATGTATCAATGTCTAAATTAATTTTACAATTGTACTAAGTGTCTAAGAATACTTTTGCTAATACTGAAAACCAAATGAAATAAAAAAAAATAATTAGGTTGGGTATTTAAAAAATGCCCAGTGGAAGTAGGATTTTCAAAATTTGCATCTTAAGCTTTAAAACTTCACGATTCTAAAATTTAAATTTTATGTTACTCTTAAAGGCAGTAATGGTAAAAGAATAACAAACGTAATATTCAGTACCCCTGCGAATTTTAAAACTGAAATGAGTCCTTTAGGTAAACTGTTGGAATCGTGGAATCTTCTGTGCTTTTAACACACTTTTCATTAATTTTTGAATTAATTAAAATGTTAAAATCCTACAGTTTTAAAATGGACGCCCCCTCAACTAGGACAAACCCCGACAAATGGCAACCCTCTCTAATAATCAATTCCCGATGCATATATATTGTCTGCAAACCTATGCCGAATCTCTATTTAATAATAATAGGGCATGTGGAGGAGTGGAGGTGTATGTGGTCAAATTTATAATGAAGTTTACACGTCATGTGCCTCATCAAAGGACTTTATTTTTGAACATCCTCCAATAAAACAGATTGATTTTGGGCGACGCTATTTCTCTCTTGGTCTTCAAGAGACGTCATTGCGAAAAGCGGTCAATTTTGGGAAACACTCAACACAAATGGATATGGTTTGAACAATTGACATTTTGTCATCGGCTTTCCTGATCTCTGCGTATTGTAAACTTTCTCGCCGTTTGATCATCACATAGTTAGTGTTCATGCACTTACCTCCCCTTTTATTTAGACAAACTTATTTTGAAACTACATTCAAGGGAAACTGAGCAAAAAAGGCTCTCAACAGCAATATTGTGTATTTTATTCTAACCCTAACTAATCTAGAAATGAAAAAATGAACGACGCTCTTTTAAGAAAATGTAAATTAGCATGTCCTCTTTCTATTAGGTAGGTACCAGTTTTCGATACTTTGGCACCTTTTTGTAATTGACACATGGAAGTCTGCACACCGAAAATTCCATCCACAAAAACAAGTTTGGTACGTGCGCGGTTCGCAGGCACGATTTACTTTTACAATTTTAAAAAGAATTAAAAAATTATACTGAAGAAATAACAGGCGACGAGATCTACGGACGTATTTCTTTCTTTATTCACATGTAACGATGGATCAGGTTCTACATGGGTTTGTAATGTAACTATTTGCATTTCTCGTTTTGGAGAAACGGGTCATTGTACAAAGGAAATACTACAACGTAATTTGTTTTACAGCATTTTTGTGATGTAAATGCTGGAAAAATAAACTTCTTCATGCCTACTTTCCACCTATGATTCATTAGAAATATTGCACCGGCAGATGGAATTTGAAAAATTTTAGGCTGACGTAGACATTCCTTTGATTTTATGTACGATGCACTAATCTTCGAAATATGGCAATGACCGCATGGTTGGCCCAAACTCAAAACTAAGCCATAATTTTGAGTTTAACTTTTTGTATTTTTCAAAAGGAAGTAGAATAAAAAACCGGAACGGAGGCTGCGGTTAATTTGTCCATAAACTATTAAAAACGTACATACGATAGTTTAGATAAGTTTCTTTTTAGATATGCTTATGCGATATTTTACTGTACAACGCGAATTCCTTTGGGACCGTGTCAAGGATGCTGAAAATTGACGTTTTCATGGACGAATAAGCTGAGTATTACTATATTTTGATAACTAAGTGATATTCGCGGAACTTCCTCATTAGTAGTCATGCTTGCAATTCTTCAATTAGTCTTACAGTAAGCATATATTTACATTGTCAATAAGGATACTTATATTTTAAAACTGTTTTTGTTTCATATCAGTAGAGGTCAGTCTCATTATTGTTATTAAAAAAATTCACACATAAGAACTAACAACATTCAAACATTTACACCTATTCTCCTTTTTGCGTCTAATTGGATAGACTCTCTTATTCGATAGGCCCTTGGCACGTTTTTAGTTGGATCCTTCAAGCGGCAAGAAAAATGAATTTCCAAAAACGAAGAATGTTTTTATTTTAATAATGAATAAAACTAAATCTATGATTCCATATTCTTATTGCAAGTAGATTCCCATTAGCCCAGATCATTAGCTAGTATATATTTTCGCTGAGAATAAAATTAAATTTCCTTTATTGCCCAACAGAACAACAAACATTCCATTACAGGAGAATATGAAGTTACAAGTAAGAGAATGTTTCTTTGGGCAAGTAAAATTGAAATGTATTGCCTGTTATACATTATGAATTGTTTCGTTATTGATGGATTAACAGTCAAATTCCCTATCATTGACCTGCATCAGCATTTGTCACTTATGAGGTTGTTGTTGGGCGATGTTAATTACTTATACAAAAAAAAGTTTGAGAGATATTAAAGATGAAATGAAATACACAAGGCAGCTCGTTTAAATTAGACCAAATTATTGGGTTATAGCGTAGATCTTATAAAATATTTATGGAAATAAAAGTGTTATAGGTTCTTTTTTTTATTTTTTCATCAATAGCTTTTCCTCATAAACATATCAGAAAAACGGATTTTCACTAATCTTTAAGCTAAATAGGTGTAGGAGATTGATTAAATCAATTTTTGAAACATTAGTGTAATGAAATGTTGTGGTTTCGTTTAAATGACGGGTTTCAAATGTTTTGTAATTATCGAATTTCACTGGGAGACACTAAAAATGACATTTTTCTAAAAAACGGGAAAACTGCAAGAAAACATTAAATGTGTCATGCCAATAGCCCCGTACGATTTTTCGAATTTGAACCATGGAAGTAGAAACTAGTGTACGATGAAAGCTCTCGAAATTTGATCACTTAATTAAGCGCATCATTTAAATCAGAAAGTAAAATTACGCAGAATTCTCACGATTGTTTTTACAGTTAAAATTAAGTATAGTGCCTACTTCATTTTCGATCGATATAGGTCGCAAACTAATGAAAATTAAATACGTAGTCTGTAATTGAAGTAATTGACATAATTTATTTAAGGCGGTAGGAGGTCGCCATAATTTTTCAATTTGCAAAGGGGTCGCGTGCTCAAAAAGGTTGAAAAACAATGTCCTAGAGAACCTGGTTTGGGATTTTAAGACATAAACCTAAACTTGCATAGGAAAGCCTCTCTTTGAGTTACAATTTATGCGTATGTATTTTAAGTGTTGTAGATGACAAGTTAGACAAGTTAAAAAACTAATCGTAAACAATTTACGAAAAGCGTATTCATTTCCCATTTGTAACAATTGTTAAAATTTCGTAAGAATCCGCCTACAAATAAGAAAGTTAGCATTGCACACGTGGAATTTATTTTTGACGTGCTAGTTCAGTTTCATTTTACAAGAAGAATTCTGCCCTAAAATTTCAGAAAGATTGGTTCACAAAATGTAACGGTGTGAGCATGCGTACTCATTGTTTTACGTGTGTTTTTAGTCCGTGTATGTATAATTTATTTTTCGATGTGCATTTCATTCATTCCTTCCTTCTTTTAAAATTTCCCAAAAATCCGTTCACAAATAAGAAAGTTAGCACTGCGCATGCACAAAGTATTCTTTGCCACGTCAAGGAACATAAACACAAAAATTTGATACAACTGAATTAGGACATGGACAGACAGACATACGGCAATACAAAATTATAATTGGCAAAAGTGTGAAATTATGGTAGGAACCTGAAAAAATCTATTTTTTACTATAACTTTTTTAGTAATAAACGCAAGCTTCGATACCATAACGAACCAAATTAGCTCTTAATATAATGATGTACCTAGTAGCGGTATAGCCGTAGAGACAGACAGACGAACGAAGTGGCCACAATAAAGCATTTTTTTTAATTTGTGGAAATGCGCTAAAAATGATAGTATATGAAATATTAAAGTGGGACGACACGCCTTTTCTATTAATGGTTCCATAATCCCGGTCTTTTGAAAGAAAACCAGTACTTACTCATACCGCAATCTTAGTAAAAATGCTACCACATAAAACACAAGGACGCCGCGCTAAATTAAATTATTCTAATTGGCTCCACTTCAGTTAAGACGCCCAATTTGGTCAGTAAGATGCGTCATTCCATTTTGTGAGACCCAAGATAATGTAAAGGCAGATTAATTATTACTGACGCAATTAAACATGCATTCATACAACTTGGTTCCAATGCCTTTGCTTTGTAGTATAAGAAAATGAAACGATCAGACGGACGATTTAACACGTTTGTAATTAACTGTAGTTGTAGTGTACCTTTCTCTGACGAGAATGTACGTGATTTTCTTACAAATAAGTGAAGCGTCAATGTTTTATTTTCAGATTCATCACATATAGTGGACTGTAAATTAAAACTTATATTAGGATTAATATGGACATTAATTTTACATTATTCAATTTCATTGCCTATGTGGGAGGGAGAAGACGAAGTAAGCAATGGGCAAGGACCTACTCCAAAACAAAGGTTGTAATTTCCAGAGCAAAACCGTGTACCTATTCACCATCTTTTGTAGACTTCTAAACTGGATACAGAACAAAGTACCCGATTTACCAATTACAAATTTCACTACAGATTGGTCGAGCGGTAAAGCTGTTGGAGCTTTAGTCGATGCCGTTGCGCCAGGATTGTGTCCCGATTGGACGGTATATACAATTGCAGTTTTAATAAGAGAAGGTATATGGATACATTTTAGGATTGGAATACGAACGATTCTGTACAAAACGCTGCAGAAGCTATGGGCTTGGCCGACGATTGGCTAAATATTCCACAACTCATCAAACCAGAAGAAATGGTCAATCCCAATATCGACGAACAATCAATGATGACCTATTTATCTCAATATCCAAATGCCAAACTAAAACCGGGTGCCCCATTAAGACCAAAAACAAATCCCAATAGGTAAGTTGTTATTATGCACTAACTGTAGGATTTACTGGCCAAGTTTCAAACAGTTCTAATTGTACTTTTTAAACGCAAAATGCCTAAATTTAGAGCAACAAATTGTATTGCTAGTACATTAGCCCTGTTTGATCGTGGCAAACTTTGATTTTAAACGTAGACAAGGTGGCCAAATTTAAAGCAATTAAATAAAATTATACTGTGCACTGTGCACCTAAGCAATATACATATACAAAGAAATCTCAATGGAGTACAATATAAGCAATAATTTAGGCACAGCGCCAATTATAATTTCATCACTCTTCCTGTGTATAAAATTTAAAAGCCCTACAATATGTGGTCATACGCTTTGGCTGCCTAATTAAAATTTTAACTGTTAAATAATTGCCAGACGTGACCATTTACGTAATATTTCTGGAATCCCACCCCAACTACAATTACCTTTATTTAACAGTTAAAATATACTACATACTTATATTACTATAAAAGAGTATTAACGTATTTCTTTGTTATATCAGTATTGCCCCACCTCGGTAAGTTAAAAAAAAGCTTGAAATTAACTATAGTACTTAATTGGTGGTTGTTCACCTGTTGTACACTAATAAATAACATTGTGTTATATTGTGTTTAAAATAATTTTTTATGCTGTGGATATATTTGAATCCGAAAACTGTTTCTAAATTTTTTCAATATGTGGCTTTTTTGGCGATTTTTCTTTAATAATTTAAATTCGATTTAACACGTTTTTATGAACCGTTGTAGGGTCCGCGTTTACGGGCCAGGAATAGAACCGATAGGACCGGTTGTTGGAGCGCCTGCAAATTTCACAATAGAAACCTTTTCTGCAGGCATGGGAGAAGTTGAAGTGTCAGTAGAAAACCCTGTTGGCCAGAAGGAACCGGTAGAAGTTCGTTTCAACAACGATAGGAACTTAACGTACTCAATAGCGTATACTCCGAAACAAGAAGGCGTCCATAAAGTAACTGTGAAGTTTTCTGGGAGGGAGGTTCCCAAGAGTCCGTACCAGGTTACAGTTGAGGGGCACGCGGGAGATCCCAACAAAGTAACTGCTTCAGGACCTGGGTTACAACCCGATGGTGTTTGCATTAATAGATCAACATACTTTGATATTTCTACAAAAGGTATCAAATTGACGTTGTTATACCAGGTTTAACAAACCAGCCAAAAAATTGGGTGACTGAGGAGAGATTTTCCAAATAATTTGAGACTCGGATACGTTTCGGGTTTAGCAATCGAGCCAAGACACATTTTTTTTGCACATCCCCTTTCCGATTTTGCCAAAATTTTACATTGAAAAAAAAGTTGTTTTTCTGGTCTCTTCTACTCCCTAATTTTTTGGAACTAGTGACCTGCGGCACATCCGTGCTAATCATCGAATAACGCAGATGCCGGGAGAGGGGTACCCGAGGTGATTATATTAGATCCGTCAGGAAATAAAAATTCGGTTCCCGTAAAGGTCCGGCAGACATCTCCCGACATTTGGAGATGCGAATATGTCTCACCGACTGTTGGTTTACATTCCGTTAATATATTTTTTGCTGGAAAATCCATTCCAAACAGTCCTTATGGCGTACGTATATCACCTGGTAAGTACCTACATTAATTACTGTGAGCACAAAAATCTGTAGACTTTGAATGGGCTCGGTATGAAATAATGGTCCGTTTAACGCTAACACTACGGCTAACAAAAAATTTTTTTGGCTAATTCGCGGTGACTCTCACGACTCATACACTTCCTATGCTAAGGAACTTGGCAGTGACAATTCTGACAGCGGAAGTTATTTTTCATCCTTTCGTCCATTCTACGATCTCCCCTCCCCTTCCTCTGCATTTTAGTTACTTTGATTCAACCATGTTTAAGAGACATTATTTGTGTAAGGGTACCATAATACAGTCGAAGGAAGTCTACGCCTCCTTGCTACGTGAAAAAATAATAAGTAATTTTTTCCATTTTACATTGTCATGCATTTATCGATACAACAATTCTGGTACAATACGATCCCGAGATGGCCATCGCCGTTTTTCGGACATGTCAAAATTTCACCAAATGATGACGTTTTAGATCATTTTAAAGAACTTTCAAAGAATAAAATTTCTGCAAGTAACGGCTGGACGGATTTTGTTTAAATTTTGTATATGTATATTAGACATACGGAAACGAAAATTACGGACCGGATTTTTGAAAAAAAAAAAACATTTGGAGCGTGGCAACGGGACCGAACTTTTTTTTAAAATAGAAACGGAAATTTGTTACTAAATTATTCGAAAGACTTTCTTTTTCTCTCTATAATCTACAAAAATTATGCAAGGTTTTATTACAAACAAATTTGTTAAGCCGCTTGTGAGCAAGAGATGAAGTGTGCACTTTCAAATTCGTTTTTTCGATTTTAACAGCCCTTATGGACGTTTCATGCCTTAACGAGAATACAAACATGACATTATTTTTAATTTCTGGTCGAATGACGACACCACTACCACGTCTGTAAGTGTTTGGCATAAAGGATGTCAAAACCTTTGTGCTAGTTAGCTCTTCTGTCAAGAATTTGGCACGTGCTTTTACTAAACCTCAATCTGGAGTCTACATTTTTTGTGTGCATATAGTAAGAGATTGTGTGTTTCATAAATAATTTTTAGTATCTGATGCGAAGAAAGTCAGAGCAAGCGGTAGAGGTTTACAACCACAAGGAGTTAGAGTAAAAGACGATGCAGATTTTAAAATATACACCGAGGGTGCCGGCGAAGGGCATCCTGAAGTAAAGATTATCGGACCTGGTGCTGTAGCAATTCCTTGTAAATTACACAAAGTACGTCCAATATTTGCACTACAATGTAATTTTTGTGATTGTATTAGGTTGACGGAACAACGTATCAAGTCGTATACAATCCTCAAAAAGAGGGAAGGTATATTGTGATGGTCACATTCGCTGGCCAAGAAATCTACAAATCTCCTTTCGAAGTCAATGTAGGACCTTACAAAGAAACGCAAATTCGCGCATATGGGCCCGGTTTAATGGGAGGAGTTACAGGCTATCCGGCTCTGTTCACTGTGGAAACCCATGGAGAGACGGGCGCGTTAGGTACTGAATTATGATAGATAAACTTTTTCTTTAATATAGTGTTATTAGGATTTAGTATTCAAGGCCCTTCGCAAGCAAAAATAGACTGTCACGATAACGGAGACGGTTCTGCAGATATCAAGTATTACCCCACCGCCCCAGGTGAATATGCAGTGCATATACTTTGCGATAACGAAGACATTCCAAATAGTCCATATATTGCTCAAATTTTTCCGACCACTGATTACTACCCTGATAAGGTGGAGGTGTATGGGCCTGGTATTGAACCAACAGGAGTACACAAAGGGAAGCCTGCTACTTTTTCCATTGACACGCGCAAAGCAGGATCGGCCCCACTTGACGTACAGGTCATGGACCCCAAGTGTAACAAAGTAGACGTAAATTTAAAACAAAAAGCTGACGGTCTCGTCGACGGCTCTTACACCCCTAAAACTGGAAATAAACACACAGTTCAGGTTAATTACGGAGGAGTTGCAACCAATAACTCTCCATTCAGAGTTTTTGTGTCAGAACCACTGGATATTACAAAAGTTCACTGCTTTGGTCCCGGAATCCAAAATGGAGTGAAAACTAACACGCCCGCCCATTTCAATGTTGACGCCAGGTATAATATTCCTTTTTAACACGTGCTGTAACGCGTTTCACAGAGACGCTGGGCAGGCTGATTTAGAAGTGGTACTTATGAATGAAGACACTAGACACGAAATTCCTGTCAACGTTGCAGATAACGAAGATGGAACTTATACTGTAGATTATGAAACTCCACACTCCGGAACGCATTCAGTTACGCTGCATTATGGCGGTTTCAACGTGCCTAGTACTCCAATCAAGTTTAAAGTCGAGCCAAATGTCGATGTGTCGAAGATAAAAGTTGACGGATTGGAACCAAGTAAGTATTTCATACTAACCTAGTCTAGTTAAGAACGGTGTGGGATATTTACAACTTTACAATAATGTTTTAACTCTGTTGTGGGCCATAGCGGCACCAGTGAATAGTTTACAACAATTCCGAGTTATAACGCACGGCGCTGGAAAGGCGGAATTTGCCGTTTCTATTACAAGTCCCTCGGGAAGTAAAGTAAAAGCGCACGTTATTCCAACGCACGAAGGTTTTCTCGTTAATTTTACCCCAACCCAACTTGGAGAATACTTACTCGGAATATCTTTCGGAGGAGAACCAATTTCACATAAGCCATTTAGATTAACTTGCTTGACCGGAAGTGACCCTTTGAAAGTGAAGGCTTCCGGACCCGGTTTGCATAGAGGGATTGTTAACAAACCGGCGGAGTTTATGATAGACACTCGAGGAGCAGGACAAGGGGGACTTGGTGTAACCGTGGAAGGACCTTGTGAGGCCGCTATTAACTGTAGAGATAACGGAGACGGCACATGCTCAGTTGCCTATCTCCCTACAGAAATTGGAGATTACGTTATTAACATTACATTTAACAATGATCATATACCTGGAAGCCCTTACCAAGCTATTGTTGTACCTGGTGTAGACTTCACCAAAATTAAAGTCTCTGGAAATGGTATCCAGTTTCATGGTAAATCGGTGTGCAACAAGCGTTCTCGCATGTTTCTAACATAGTGATGGATACAATTTGTGTACTACCATTAACCGTTCAATTGCAGCTTAATATCCTTGTAGTTAAATAGATTAACGAAATGTGAAATTTGCATGTTTTCGTGAATGTATAAGATAAAGTGATTCTTTACTGTCAATTTTTAGGTGTTTATGTTGATTCTCCCACGGATTTCTTGGTCGATACGCGAGGAATACCGAAATTACGAGATGATGGTAAAGTGACCTGCACAATTACGAATCCGTCGGGTGCCCAAACTGAAAAATTAGTAACACCTTTGCTCGATGGGACCTATAAAGTTAGCTACACTCCATTTGAAGAAGGAAGACATACTATAGATATATTTTATGACAATATGCCAGTCCCTGGATCGCCATTTATAGTTAATGTAAGGCGAGGGTGCGATGCCAAGAAATGTAGAGCGTTTGGACCTGGTCTTGAGCAAGGTTTCGTTAATAGAGCTAACGTTTTTACTGTAGAAACAAAAGGTAAGCAATGGATTCGAGAAATTTTCTTCTAACATTTGCGTTTAACTAGGTGCCGGAACTGGAGGTTTAGGGTTAGCTATTGAGGGTCCTTCTGAAGCGAAGATGACCTGTGCAGATAATCGTGATGGTTCCTGTTCTGTGGAGTATATCCCAACAGAAGCTGGGGAATATGATGTAACAATTAAATTTGCTGACGAACATATAACTGGTTCGCCCTTCAAAGTAAGTAGTACTGTGGTTTCTTCAGAATGTAATTATTTGTACAGGTGAACATTGAGTATGAGGTCGACGCAGACTTGGTAACAGCATATGGGCCTGGCTTAGATCCATCACACTGTAGAACTGGCGTACCAACAAAGTTCACCATTGACACGTCAAAATCGGGCAGAGCTCCATTATCGGTTAATATTCGATCTGATCAAGGAGCTTTACCTAAGAAACCCGAAATTGTGGATAACGGTGATGGTATTTACGACGTAACGTACATCCCTCCAAACGAAGGGGCGAATTTGCAAGCGCAAATTTTATATAATGGGAAAGATATACCTCACAGGTCAGGCAGGTCACATGCTATAACATTGAACTAATTTTTCTTTGCTATTTAGTCCGTTTCCACTGCGAGTTCGTCCCTATGCCGAACCCGACAATGTCAAACTTAGCGGGCCCTGCATAACCGAAAAATCCGTGCCTGCCTCCATTCCTACCACAATTCAAGTTGACACTAACGACGCTGGGTATGGTGATTTAGAAGTTCGAATTATGGTAAGAACACGCGGCTTGGTAAACGAATCGATGTAATCTTTGGCGATCCCTTAGGGACCGGATGGCCATTTGCGACCAGTAAAAATTACAGACAATTTGGACGGAACGTTCGGGGCGACCTTCACTCCTGACGATTGTGGAAGGTACAAAGTGGATGTGAAATATGCCGATCAAGAAGTTCCCCGATCTCCTTTCCACGTACAGGTTTACGCAGTGGGAAATGTAAGTGTTTTCTAAAACTAGAACGTTTTTATTTGAAATTGAATTCATTGTTAGGCCGAAAAGTGTAAAATTACGCAAGGCGCTCAAAAACACCTGGTTAGCGGAGAAGAATGTTGCATTGTCGTTAATGCAGAAAATGCGGGTGTTGGTGCTGTGACTTGTAGAATCCGATCGACTTCTGGCAGGTAGGTGTCAATGACGCGTTTTTTAATTGATAATATTATTACTGTCGTGCAAGAAAAATTGCATAATATAAAACATTCAGATTGAGAGTAATGTCGAACCTTCGCCAATCGATTTCTGCGAGTTTAAGGATCAGTGCTATTGAATCTGAGCCAGATTAAAAGTCGTTTCCGAATGCGAGCTGTTTTAATTATAATTCCCCTACTGAAAATCGTATGCGAATCTTTGTGTCTTGTTTTGTATTAAGGTAATTTACGAAGGGGTCCAATTTTAGTGCTTGCCATAGGCGCCATTTGGGCATGCTACGCCAATGGCACAGATAGACGGTCAATGTGCCTAATGCTATAAAAGTAAACGGTTAGTGTGTTTCCTACAAATCCTACCTTGAAACAGTCGAAATAATATTTTGTTGTAAAAGTGGGGTAAATGCACAGGAAACTGTTGTCTATGGTAAAACTATATAAAAGGTGCCATCATTTTTGTAAATAAAGTACATATACTCAAACCTTGTTTCCTCGACTTCCACAGAGTGCTGACTTTACGTACAGATATGTGCCCATTTTTATAACAGAAATCACAAATTGGAAATGTTTTAATTCTTCGCCTAAAATTCTTTTTAACGAAATATCGTTTTACCTACTTGATTACGTGCAATGGAGTTTAATGGCAAATATTTCTTAAGCAGATGGATACTAGTCACATGAGACCTTTAGTTTAAGGAAATTGGAGAGTTGGGGGCGCTTAGGGGATGACTCACTTCGTGACAAAAATAAATTGGCTCTAGTTCCCGTTCCCACAACCTCTATTCCAGTTATTCCAAACCGCATTCTTGCAATTGTTCTACTTGGCGTGATAGGACTGATGATAGGTATTCGCATTGAAAATTTTCAATTTGACACACTGTATAATGCCTTGTTAAAATTTAAACAAAGACATCTACCCTCATATTTTCAAAAGTTCTTCATTATCATTTCATTTCTTTATTCGTTATTTAATGTTTTAAGCGATTTTCAAATATCCGGATACTAATTAGATGTGTTACACCTGATATCCTGAGTAAAAATACTTTTTTGCAAAGAATATGGAAACCTTCCAGGCTCGTATAGGAAATGTGGCTCTATCGTACCTGTATGGGTTACTTTCGGCCCTGGATTTTATTTTTAGGACGCAATTGAGCTCAACAACCACAAGAATGAGATAGCATACGCATCCTTAACATTTGCAAAAAAAACAGTAATGGCGCAGAAGCTATTTTTGGCGGCGCATAAGAGAAAAGTGCAATTTATTATAAAGTAGATACAAATTGTGCACAACTCTTGTGCAGATAAAGCGCATAGCAAATAATTGGGTTATAAGGTATAGTGGGGTATAGCATGCTATTTACCTGCTTGGTAGATGACTAATAGAGAGAGACCTCATTACACATAAACATTTAAAGGCCGCATGGCACACATTCAAAATCTACGCCATACACTGCAAGAATAATCAAGCCCTTAGGTCCGCAATCTTGCATTTTCCCTGCCTAGGTACCTTCTTTCGAACCTCGATTTTCGAGATATTCACATTTCACATTTAAGAGTACCCTTATGAGTGCCTCTTCCGATACTTCATTTTGGAGATATTCGCCCTTAAAGATTTGACATCATCAACGGATATATTTCTTCCCAATTTGTAAGTCGCGCTGTGTGAGTACTCGCATCCGACACTCATCTCTAGAGATATGAGGAACTCCATACAACCGATCACTAGAAATTAATTGCTTTCGTTGAGACCTTTCATTAGAATACTATGAACGATAAAATAAATTTCTAACCCCCACCCACTGATCTCAAAGGAATCGATGAGGAAGGTTAGGTATAGTTTGTAGAACCAAATTCCTTTCGTTTGATTAGAATACCATGCACGTGTGTTTACACCTCATAATTTCCTAGTGGGTACAAATTATAGTCCCAAAATCCGGAGGTTAGTTTCTCGAGATATATTGGGATCCCAAGTTTGTTTTGCATTTTATAATGAAAGTTGTGAGTTATAACTAAGACTAAAAAATTGCGTGTTTATAATAATTTCCGTTTGAACATAAAGTAATCTAAAATTTAAAACGCAAGTTTAATTGTCTTCTCTTAGATTTCTAAAAGTTTGAGATGATGCTGTAACGTAAATTTAATTACATGATTTATTTATTTACATACTTACAATAAATTTATAACAGTCTTGAAATGGATTAATAATTTATTACTATCACTCACAATTTACAACATACGAGAGGGAGCGTAATATACTTCACTCCGAATGAATGATAGAACTCACTCGAAACACAATTGGATTTGCTTATACCGGGTGAATATTCCCAAACCGAACATAGGGAATTAACATATGAAAAAGGTTTTTTGTAGATAGTTGGCTCCCCATGTTAACTTATTAGAGGGCTTATAATAACACCAATCGAAAGAAGATTTTTTCCTCGTCGAATGATATACGAATCAGTTCATTTTCATGTGTTCAAGGATCAGTGCTATTGAATATGAGTCGGATTAAAAAAGTCTGGTTTCCGAATACGAGCTGAGTGACAAAAAATTCCCCTACTGAAAATCGTATGCGATTCTTCATCAACGAATTCTGTCCTGAATAGGGCACTTTATGGTTACAAACCTTTATCTAAAATGAACAGTTTTTCATTTCGGGCAACGAAGCGCACATATTCAATAATTACTTCGCTTTGATGATTCAATGCTCTTGTTCATAAAAAGCACAAATAAATTTTGGGCCTCAACGTCCAAAGTCTTAGTGCCATTTTGTCACATTCTCCACAGATCACTGACAAATTGGTCCTCATTACTAAAACCTAACTGATTTAGAGGAAGCAGTGTGACACCTGGGAGCATTCCTTCCCATTCTTTTTACACACACACCGAGCTTATGTTCACCGCATAAACAGCAACCCAAGCAGTCTTTTTTCATTTTATTCTCCAAATTACAGAGCAAAGATTTATGTTAAATTGTAATGTTCGTTTTACTTTTTATAAAAACTGTTCATTTTAGATATAGACTTCCATTGATCGATAGTGTACCTACCATTTAAAAAAATCAATTTCGAAATGATAAATTTGACTCCTGCACAACCTGTATAAAAACCAGTTTTTACATATAATAGGTAAAATCTTGACCTAATTAAATAGATGCTGAAAAATAGTGGCTATAGTTTGTTTGTCTTACAAAAGGTAATTTATTTTTGTCAGTGGGTGCCGTTTTTCAAAAATTCATGAAAAAGGATATCCCATTTGAAATAACAAATTAATTAAGAGTCAATTTCCGGTGTCGTGTAAAAGCGCTTTATGTTGTGTGATTTTTTCAAGCAAAGTAAGGAACTTATTTTCATTTAACTGAAGGTTTCAAAAGACACTGGACAAATATGTCGATTTCCTTCGAAAGTGGAACTTCAAAAGCAATTTTGTTACAGTGATCTCGATATTGATATCGTCGATAATGGTGATGGAACATTCAACATTTACTACAACGTTAAAGACGCCGGGGATTACACCGTCAGTATCAAGTTTGGTGGCCAACCAGTTTCTGGAGGATTTTACACTTTCACTGTAAGTGAGAATGAGAATTTTTCTAATTAAGGTTTATAGTAATGTAAACCGCCCATTATTTTCAAGTTAGGGATACATCTTTCATGTTTGTGGTATGGGGGTAGACTTTTGAAAGTTATTCTGTAAAAAACAGAGCCTACACGCTGATTACACAATTCATCAGTATTATTCTCTAAAAGTCGCAGCTTGTATCCTCTATATATTTTGCAGAATTCTGGGTGCACGTACCCAATTTTGAAGTAGTGAAGGTTACAGAATAAAAGAGCCGAGTGTATGTAATGATCTAGAACGGTAGAGACTGTTTACATAATTTATTGTCATCACTTTGCATGCATCTTCTCAATTTTTTACAGTTCCATTATTTTTTAATGGAAAACCTCTCTTACTATTTGTAATGTAAATATTTTACGCATGTGTCTTGTTTGTGTACACTCAATAATATTTATATAATGTTTTATGTATTTTCTTTCATCCCGTTTATGAAAAGTTTAAGAATTAATGCTGCATGCGCGTTTACAGTATTCAGAATTTTTTTACAATTTTCCAAGTGAGTGAGTGCTAGAACTAGTTTCTGTATAACGAAATAAATATTTTTGGTTTGCAAATTGATTTTTCCCTTTCGTGGGCTATACGTATAAATATATGGTGTTAAGTACGTGTTTGTACATTCGGAGTATGTTCGATTTTTTGCGGTTCGTACAGTTCAGCTATTAAAAGGTAAGTGTACCCTACTTAATGATGAGTACAGTAGCATACTAACCAAAGCGTTTTTGAAGTTTGACTAATATGCACGAGCTGAACGAATCGCATAAAATTTGAAGAGTATAAACAGCAGTAGTGTTTTTTGAGCATGTAGAGTAACTGCATTTTTAAAAATTTTCCATTTAAGGGCTACGCGATATAGATTGTTTTAACATTTTCGATTTCCCTAGTTATAATTATCCCCGAATTTATGAAACGGAATACTCTAAATTCCTGACTGAGAAGTTTATCTATTTATGTTCCCTATGCTAGATAGACTAACATAATTTAGCTCGATTTATATTTAAAATAAAATTAGTAAAAATGTATTTATTTGAGGATCCTCCAAATATAAAAACGATTAGAACATGCTCCTGATGAATACGTAACAAAAGCATACAGTTTTCTTTATAATTTCTGGTTATTTGTCGAAAAATGAAAGATGAAAGCATCTTCTGAACACATTATAAATAAATAGCGCGAGACGTGTAGGTATATAATTTATCTCAAGCACAGGAAGCAATTCGCACGCTGTTTTCTTTTGAAATTATTACAAATATTGCTTTTTCGGACAATTTGCAAAAAAAATAGACGAAAACAATCGACAAATCCCGAAGGTGCTGGGTATTTTGGGCATCCACCCTACTAAGGGGCGTGACCCACCTAATTTTTTGCAAATAATGCATTTTGTACTGAAAGTTTCATTGTCTTTCAGTTACTTTTAGTGTAGTGTCTTGTTCCCACGTGGATTAGTACGTGCCACAAGAAGGTACGTTTATGGACGCTGATCGTTTCAATTAAACGATTTTTAAGTATTTTGGGGAGTTTGAGGTGACATTTATTACTTCACACACTTGCCAAATTAAAATTATTAGTAACTTGAATTTACTTAGAGTTTCACCACTGAAACTCATTTTCTTGATTTAAAACGAGCAAATTCTGATTATAAAACTGTTACCATCGTGATCATTTCAAATTTTAATTTTGCCACTATTTGGAACAAGCTATTTAAATGCATGCACACAATTCTGGCTTTTTTTTAATATTAGGTTTGCATCTCGAAAATTGTGTAATAATTTCAGTGCCGAAATAGATTCTCGATTGTGCTCCTCATTATTAGAAAATGTTGGCTTTATGTTTGACTATTGTACATAAATTAGCGAGAATTTACCTAGGTGTAGAGATTTTTAGACTGCATGTTCTTTCAAGTTACCTTGGCACTAGTATACTCTTGTATTCATGGAGGAACATTAAATGGGGTGTTGAAAATATTTTATTGTTCTGTAAGAGTTTTGCTATTTTTGTGGCGATCCTTGAACATTGGTAAATTAGAAAAACGTAATTGTGTTGTGTTACTTTAAATTGGTTTTCGACACAACTTTTCGTAATGCAATCATGCAGACTTGTTCGAAACCTTCCTTTGGGAAACTTACCCCCAAGGTCAAACATTAAGTGCGTATTAAACCTTCAGTTTTTCACAATAGTGGCATAATTTTTCATTAAAAAATGCAGATTGAAATGTGCGGTTCAGTTCATATATCGTCTTGATTGATAAATTGCATGGAATGTGCTTACTGCGTTTGTGTAAGTAATTAATTCATTGCTGGAATTATTTAAGTCTTCGCACCTGTTACAATATGTCTCTGCAAATTGGACCAAAGTTTGTCACTATTTTGGCGTAGTTAGTGGCATTGTTCTAGACTAGCTTTTTTTTGGCGTAACAATCTCATATAAATTTAACATGGTTTGCACCTTTCTAAAATTATCAAATTGGACTCCACAGTGGTGGATTCGATAAGTTGAAATTTAACTTGGATTTTATTGTGACTAGAAGTGTTATAATTTATATAAGCAGAGTATGTGCCAAAAACAACAAGGCTTGTAACCTGCACTATTGACATCTCCCAGTTACAACTGTACAAACTATACTATACTACAATCAAAGTGTGCTTTAATGATATACGCTTGTACGTGATTTGCATTGGCAACAAATTGTTCATTAATAAGAGCATTAGAATTAATTACTTGATACACAAGCAGTTTATCTAATTTACATTCGGAATAATTACAACCGACCCGACATTTACATCACAGCTGAACATTTAATTTGCTTAATTATTAATTACTTTTACTAATACGAATTGATCTCCGTGAAGTGAAGATTTGGCAGCATAAGGTTCAAAGAAAAATTTGGCTCTATTTTTGGATTAGAACTGTTAATTGCTAAAATATTTCCGTTTACTGTTTGATGGGAATAGTCTTAAAAAAATATTTTCCTAGTATAAATCACAGATATTTACATCGCACTTTAAATTTCATAAGCATCTAAATTATGTTACGTGGGTTCTAGGTTGTGTGATTAAAGACGTCGTTGGCGACGGTTCTCAAATATAGTAATAGGAAATGTTATGCGCGATATTACCAACTGCTGCAAATCTATTTATATGTAAAACTAAAATAATTCAAATCCTATAAACTAGCTTGCTTAAAAAAATATGTTGTGTGCTTTTTTAATACTTTCCATGTAATCTACATCTCCAAAAATCTATTTTTGCTCTTTTAGGCAGAGGAACATATAACACAAACCGAGAAAACCTATTCCGGTACGCACACAGAAGTAAAGAAGACTACCGCCCCACTTCAGAAGCAACCATCCTATAGGGTTGTAAACCTTGATAATATTCCTCTGCCGACTACAGGAGGACACGTTACAGGTATGTTACCCTCAGTTTTTCAAGTTAATTAATAACCTATGTGAGTAACATATGTTCTCCTGCAAATTAACTGTCAGATAGACATGAAAAAAAAAACCTAAATTAGTTTGTTAGTATGGCAATCAGAATAAAGTAGTTAGTTGTGTATAGAAAGAATGAATTCTTATACAATTTTACTCGGTAAACACAAAAACCAAAAAAAGATCGGTCAGTTTTGAGTTAAGCCAATTAAAAGTGCCAACGGCCTCTTGGCTGATTCAACATACACAAAACACTCCCATCACACAAAAATGTTTTTCAACTGACTGCTCTAGGTTGCAATGAGAACGGGGGTAAGTGTACAACGAAAGTGCGATTATAACGCATTTTGCCTAGCAGCAGTGGCGTATTTACGGGGCGGATGAAGGGGATATATCCCCCCTCCAGAAGAATTGAGTTATCATCATAGCTATTAGGTATTTAGGTAATACTCCGCTATCCGCTCCGCCCACTTTAAAATAAAGGCAATAATATATAGGTATATATAGAGAGCAATTTTGGTTTTGGTTAAAGTCTAAAGTCACTAAAATCTAAATATTCTGTAGTATTCAGTATTCACTATTCAGTGAGTGATCAGTGTTGGCAGTCAACGATTTGGCTATTCGGCATCGATCGGCAATTCGCTACATTGATGCCCAAAATAACAAATAGGTATCAGGTACTTAGTACTGCTACTGAGGTGAGGTACCTGCGTCCTGCCTTTCACGAAATGACGAAAATAAGAATTTTAAATTTTAAAAACAGGAATTTTTTTGCCCATAACTTTTGATCGAGACGTCTAATCGAAAAAGTACGAATCGTTTTGGATTCTACGCACCCAAATTAATAAGAAAAAGTTTTTTCCCGAGAAATTTTGGTGCAGTCGATTTTTGGTAAAAAAGGAAGGTAATAACTGCCTTTTTTTTTGCCCAGAAAAAAAAATTGTCTCAGATCGACCGGAAAAAAATATTTTCTTCTAGAATGTGGCCTGTAGAATCCATAATTCCAAACAGTTCCAAGATCGGACTACTAGATCAAAAGTTACAGCCCTTTGAATTTTTTGTCGAAATTGGTTTCTTGTCCATAAATATACCTATTACTTATTCAAAGTTTTCGTTGACTAATTAAATCAAAAGCAATAAAGGGGCCTGTCAGCAGTAAGAAATAAAATACCGTTCTAATCTAATCTTTTTCGCCTGTACAATAATAAATAGATAAATGACTACCAGCATCAGCAACCTGCAACCCAATTTCTATTTCTTACCCCCCCCTGACTGTATGTGCAGAACTTGTTTTAATCCACTGCCTAGCAGTGGGTAGTTTACGATATTTTTTTTTAGTATATGTACCTACCTATTTTCGAAAATCTCATCTTTGCACCAAACAGTCTTTGACTGGAAAAGAATGTAGCCAATATTCTCGTTTCTAAACTATTTGTCTTCCAGGGGTAATGATGCCCATATTTCAGAAAAAGTTTCTTACGCATTTTGGTTATAATAATACTAATAATATTTTCTGTCAACATTATATTGTTTCCTACAGATTTGGAGATTTTCTATTAGTGTTTCTTTAGATTGAGATGGAAATGGTTCGTTCTAGGGCATGATAAGTTGAAAGGGAAAGGGAGACGGGCTATAGATTTACTATTGGCAGATGTAGGAAGTGACTGTGAAGTTTTACTCGTGGAGCATAATGAAGATTTTCGTCTTTCGTATTCTTCTGCGGAGAGGTTTATGCATTTCACATGGTCGTTGCATAATTGGCATTGGACCATCGATTCACCACCTTCGAGAGTAGTTAATTCGGCTAGCTAAATCAGCTCTGTATCGGCAATAATATTTGACATCCAACTGTCTTAAAAAATCGCTACAAATTTTTCAGTTCATATGAGCAAATTGTGGAGAAAAACAGATGGCTTAAAATGAGTGACCGTTTCCAAATTGCTTATACTTCACCTACGTCCAACTATTAAACAAGCTGTCAAAAACCATGATTAATTATACACTTTCATATGACAAAATTTGCCAAAAAACGGCCATTATTATGCATTCATATTTTTAACGTTTAAAGGGCAAAAGGCACATTTACGTTAAATTATTTTTTTTCTGCTTCGATTAGAACTTTCATTGTCAAAAAATAGATGCGAAGCAGTACATCTTATAAAATCTCGCAAATTAAATTATAACTTGGCATAGATTTCAAAATATAGCAGCTTTTAATACATGTTAATAAAATTAATACCGAAAAGTATGCACTTTTATTACATGCAATGTGGGCACTCTCGGATATCATTAATTTTGCGCAATAACTAGTATCGTATGGTTTCTAATTATCTATTCCGTGGTTTCATACCCCGCAATTTTGAAATTATAAAAAAATCGGTTGAAATATGTCAATGTAATAACTCGGTATGTTTTCTATTTTTAAATTCCGGAATTTTTATAACTTTTCTCATCTTCCGTTAAAATACGCGACCGTCACAGAAATTCTCAAGTACAGCACAAATTTACAATGGGGTTTTTTCAATTTTTTGTCAAATTGTTAATCATCCCAACTTTAATTTAGCAAATGAGATAAAAGGAGATAGTTAATTGAGAATTTTATTTCTTACATGCTGTGACCATTTTACATTTTAAAATTGATGCCAAGTTCGTAAATGGGGCGTTACAGTTTCACGAAAATTTCGATTAATGACCAGACATCTAGTTAATTTTGGCATTAGCAAGCTTCCGGCAACTACCATTACGTTAAACCATTTGAACTAAGCTATAGCTAAATTACAATAGGTATTGTGTACTGGCGTTTATAGGTATAAACCCCCGTGTAAAATGCACGTACAATTTTAAACCCCCAATTTGAAAGTTAATTAATAGTCAATTTTTTATTGGGATGATCCCAACTTTACCTCACAACATTTTATATTTTTAGAAGTTACATATTTTACCTGCTTTTCATATTTTTCGCGTGCAGCTGTTGGTATGACAAGTTATTAAGTATTTGATAGGGATGGATATAATCTTAATATTAAATTTTTGACATCAGTACCGTTGAGATTTCACGGTGTGCGGACGACATATTCATTAATACCACCGACGCAAGTGGTGAACCGTATCGCTTTATTCTTCGCGTAAAAAGTTATTTTCTACTGGAATTAATTTTTCTTAAATTAAGCGGTTCTACTTTTTTATGTTTGTGTTTCATAGAATATGTTTTCGTGGTTAAAAAAACCTAAACAAGCAACTTGGTCCGAAATTTCAACATTATTTTTAGAAAATTACAAATGTATTACTTATTCCGATATTGATCACGAAGAAAGCACTGTATTTTATATTGATAAACTATCAAATCCGCTTGCGGGTGAAAGGTTTGGACTAAATTTTGATCCCTTAACTTTTCGGTCAAATTACTTTATTCACACCCATAAAGGTAGGTGGTTTTTGCGCTTTTTTTTTGCATAATTGCAATTACCCCGCTTTATGAAATGTTTCCTTTATAGCGGATATCAAAATGCCAAGCGGAAACATAGACAAACCTGTAATCGAAGACAATCGGGATGGAACCGTTAGCATTAAATACGATCCACGTGAGGAAGGGCTTCACGAATTGTCGGTGAAGTACAACGGCGAACACGTCCAAGGTTCTCCATTTAAATTCCACGTAGATTCTATAAGTTCGGGCTACGTAACTGCTTATGGGCCCGGGCTTACGCATGGTGTAAGTGGCGAACCCAGTAATTTCACCATTTCCACAAAGGGTGCTGGAGCCGGCGGCCTATCGTTAGCCGTAGAAGGACCTAGTAAAGCCGAAATCAGTTGCCACGACAATAAAGACGGAACAGTGTCGGTGTCATATCTTCCTACGGCGCCCGGAGAATACAAAATATCAGTAAGGTTTGGAGATAAACACATTAAAGGTTCGCCGTTCAACTCCAAAATTACTGGGGAAGGTCGAAAACGTAATCAAATATCTGTTGGATCGTGTAGTGAAGTTTCTCTACCGGGAAAAATATCTGACGATGACATCCGCGCTCTAAACGCTTCGATTCAAGCTCCTAGCGGCTTGGAAGAACCGTGCTTCTTAAAGAGACTACCTACTGGCAATATCGGAATATCGTTTACGCCGCGTGAAATTGGTGAACATGTTGTGTCAGTTAAAAAAATGGGAAAACATATTACAAATTCTCCTTTTAAAATTAACGTATGTGAAAGAGAGGTTGGAGACGCGAAGAAAGTTAAAGTTTCGGGAACGGCATTAAAAGAAGGTAAAACGCAGGTAGACAACATGTTCTCTGTCGATACGCGAAATGCTGGTTTTGGAGGTTTGTCGCTCTCCATTGAAGGTCCTAGCAAGGCAGAAATCCAGTGCAACGATAAGGAAGACGGCACCTTAAATATTTCGTACAAACCCACCGAACCTGGGTACTACATCATTAATTTAAAATTCGCCGACCATCATGTACAAGGATCTCCGTTTACTGCCAAAATTACGGGCGAGGGTTCTAATCGCCAACGTGAAAAGATCCAAAGGGAACGCGAAGCGGTTCCAATTACCGAAGTTGGAAGTCAATGTAAATTGACCTTCAAAATGCCAGGTACGTACCATGATATTTCGATCATACCGGGCAAATGGCTGCGAAAAATATTTTTGTGCCACAGCATTTGCCAGATATTTCAAAATGTATGCATTACTCAGCTCATACTTTCTTTAGGTATTACAGCATTTGATTTGTCCTCCAACGTAACCTCGCCGGGTGGGGTCACCGAAGATGCAGAAATCAATGAAGTTCAAGATGGCTTGTATGCCGTTCACTTTGTCCCTAAAGAACTGGGTATTCATACCGTCTCTGTTAAGTACAAGGATATGCACATACCTGGTGAGTTATACCTACCCTTTGACAGGATCTCCCACATTACCAGTTGTTTCTAAATGAAGGTTCACCATTCCAATTTACGGTTGGACCCTTAAGGGATCACGGAGCTCATTTAGTTAAAGCGGGAGGTGGCGGTTTAGAACGTGGTGAACAAGGAGAGATTAACGAATTTAACGTGTGGACCAGAGAAGCCGGTAGTGGTCAGTTGGCCATATCTGTTGAAGGACCGAGCAAAGCTGAAATTCAATTTACGGATCGTAAAGACGGATCTTGTGACGTTGCGTATAAAGTTTCAGAACCAGGTAAGGCCCATTAATCCTTGTTGTATATGACAAAAATAGCGCTGCATTGCGAAGGTTCGTAAATTATTGACCTTGTTACATGCGAACTTATTTTTATAATGTAGGTAAATAAGTATAGCGCCACATTTATTAACGCAATGTTTTTTTTCTGAATGTAATAGGCGAATATAGAATTGGGATTAAATTCAACGATGAGCATGTGCCAGATTCTCCGTATAAAGTTTACATTTCACCGGCTGTTGGAGACGCCCATTTATTAGAAGTGGCGCAATTCCCTCAAGGATGTGTTCAGGCCGATACACCTTCTCATTTCATTGTGAAAAGAAACGGGGCTGGAAAAGGAGACCTCGATGGCAAAGTAACCTTTATTAGGTATAGGGATTCACAATTTACCAAAATTTGTCGCAGATCATAGGACCTTCTGGCCATGAAGATGATTGCTTCATTCAAATTATTGACGCAGAGGAATATTCCGTAAGATTTATGCCGAGAGAAAATGGAATCCATAAAATTCATGTGAAGTACAATGGGGTCCATATCCCTGGATCACCATTCCAAGTAAAAGTTGGTAAAGACACTGCCGATCCTGCGGCCGTTCATGCTCATGGAAATGGCTTGAAGGATATTAAGACAGGTAATAAAATCCTATAAATGCACAATATTAAACGTTACTTTTGAATGAAGGTGTTAAAACTGATTTCGTCATTGACACTCTTAACGCCGGTGCGGGTACATTGGCGGTCACCATTGATGGTCCAAGTAAGGTCTCTATGGATTGCACAGAGGTAGAAGAAGGGTACAAAGTTCGTTATACACCATTAGCTCCAGGGGATTACTACGTTAGCATAAAATACAACAACAATCATATTGTTGGTTCTCCATTTAAAGTTCACAGCACAGGTATGTTTGCATCATTTGTTATTTTCAAAGTACGTAAACATGCCTCTTCAGGGGATTCTACGATGGTCGATGTTGGTTCGCAAGAAACGTCTTCGGTTATTGTTGAAACTGTTGCCAAAGTAAGTAAAGAAGGCGGTGTAAAGGCGTCAATACTGCCAGTTTTCAAAAGTGACGCCTCTAAAGTGAGCTCAAAAGGAATGGGCTTAAAGAAAGCGTATATTGGGAAGCAAAATCAGTTTACAGTCTCCGCCAATACAGCTGGTAAGTTACGGAATGATAGTGCGAACGCACCTCAAATTGCTTTACAGGCACGAATATCTTGTTTGTGGGAGTACATGGACCAAAGGGTCCTTGCGAAGAAGTCTTCATCAAACACCAAGGCCATAATCAATATCAAGTCAATTATGTTGTTCGAGAACGCGGTGACTATATTATTATTCTCAAGTGGGGCGACGATCATGTTCCGGGCTCTCCTTTCAAAGTGGAAGTTTCGTAATGGATGGACTTGAGATAAAAGTTCAATACGTTAATTAATTTTTATCATTTTGCTATTGATACTTAATTTATATGTTTTCGCGTTTTTTCCTAAATTTTGTGCCATTTCGTCATTTTTCTACCTATTAAGCACATCTCTATATAATCAACGCGAAATTTAATATTTTATTATTGCTATTTAAAATGGTGCTTACGTGTACATACCTTTGTTCCCTAAGTCTTTTGATTGCAAGTAATATTTATTTTTAAAAAATTATATTTTACTATCGATATATGAAACTATTCCCATTTGTCGTTATTCTTTACTACTAAAAATTTAGACATAAATCTGAGTATGAATGTTACTTTTAATTAAAATAAAATTTGCTTACGAAAATCTCTTTCGTTATTTTACATTATTGTGTAGCAGGGGATTTTCTAAACGTTTTGCTTTCTACCGCGCATCCCTAAAGGATTATGAAAAGAACATTTGCAGAATTAAGGAACTGTTTTCTATTTACTCTCGCCTTTCTTCCTTCCCCTTTTAAAAATGGAGGGGTTGGGGTACTCGAACGAAAGATCTCAACGAAAAAAATTAATTTTTACCAACTACAGTCATCCACCGCGATCCCTTATCGTGATCGATTATAATTCCTCATATTTAAGAGCGAATATATCGAAAATTGCACATTGCAAATAACGGGCATGTCAAAAATTGCAATGATCGTTCAAACTCACGTTTTCAGATGCCCAGTAATGTAATTCAGCTTAATGATTTTAAATTAAATTTCTCTGATTCGATACTCAAACTATTTACCGGTTTGAATAGTTTTTCATGCAACTTTTAAGATTTAATTTGAATAAATATCCGAAAAACGCAAAAGGGGGCACTGTACTCAAAATTGAACTCCAATATTGAGACCAAAATGACGCAAAACACGCTAGATATTTCAATGTATTCTTTATATATGATTTTCAAATAGGCCAGCTCTTGAACGAGTGCATCAATCGCAGAGATTGTTTTGAATCTGGTAGATAAATGCTCTACTTAGGTCGGGTATACATTAAAACTTTATTATTTATTAAATTAATAAATAATTTTTAGGTGCCGCATAAGTTCGACTTTGAGAGGCTATAAAGTATATATTTATTTTCAATAATTTAGTAATTTAATAGAATCCACACCCAATTTATGGATTTCTTAAATGATAACTAATGAAGAAACCATATAAATTAATGCATATACGTTTGGATACTGGCCTTAATCAAAATTTATTTGATATGATAGGTCACAAAAGAAGGGTTCGTAACCTTATAACCTCGTACTCCCTTCGAATCACTTGTGATATTGTGTATTCAGTAATCACAGGATCCAGGGTCGTTGGCGTTAAAAATTTATCGTTGTCACCCATTCCTATGAAAATCCAAAATGCTTTAATCTACTTTATTGAAGCGTTAATTGATTTCTATTCTAGAAATGCAAACCAACATTTTTTTTTTCCTAAGGCTTCGGCTGCTGAGGCCATTTGCCTATCACCCATTTTTATTACTTTTCTTTGAAAAGTTTTTACACAGATATAGACAAGTACGACGAACAAGAACTAAGCAACATACATACATACTAATATCACATTTCATTCAAAATTCCAATGCCTCGCATAATATCACAGATTATCACAGATCATTTAAAATTCCAATGCTTCGCATGAATCCCAACACACCTCGACAGCGATCTTGACTAGCAAAATTTGTTTCCCATATCTCACTAATTTTAAATAGGTCACGCTCATTTTGGTATGTTACACAAACACAAAGTATGTGCTCTGGTGTTAAATTGATACCACATCTATTACACAAAGAGGCTTACTAAAATTTCAAAATTTTTTAACCTGCTGTTTTTAAAAATTAAAAAAAGTTTAAAATTTCCCTAGAAATCATTAACGAGCGCAGATTTCGAGTTGTTAGCCATTTAAACACGAGTACTACCGGAAGCAACGTTGCTTGACTGTAGACAATAAATTAATTACCTATTAGTAATAAACACAAACAAAAGTAAAAAAAAACGCGTGTAGTCGCAGTATCTAGGACATGGAATTCGGAATTGAATAGTAATAAAAATAGGGGTGATACAATATTTTGAAGAAAGCATTTTTGCCTAGAAAAGATCAATTTGAGGGGATGTTTTATTGGGGTTTAACTGTGTCTGCAAGACGAATTGGGGTGTAACGATCAATTTTTTGGTAGTTGCGGGGTAAACTTCGCGACTACCAGTTTCGTAATTTTAAATAATTTATATACAGGGTGTCCCATTTATCGTGAGAAAATCGATAATTGCGGAATATATAAAATATTCTTCATATCCCCTGTAGATGTAGCTTTCGTGTCAATTTAAACTTAATGACTTAATGGAGACTTACATGAGTTTAGTTTAATGCTCTATATATTTTTACTAAGATTAGGAAACCAGTTGCTTCCCACCTGGACTTAATAACTTCATGATTTCACAAATAAGCTTTGATCGCTGCATTTCTAGTCAATTTTTAAATAAAATTTCACACTTTGGCCATGAGAATGGCGCTAGAAAATCTATAACGGCCCATAAAAACATTCTTTGGGCCGTTTGGAATATTATGCTTACTCAAACCACGAATGTACTCCTAGGTTTCCTTCCCCAGTTATAGAGATTATGTGTTTTAACTCCATTTTCGAAATGCCCTAACGAATTATAAGTATTGCCGCCAGTAATTCTATTTAATTTTACAAGGCAGTTGTTGATAAGTTACACAACACCTCCGTCATTGTGCGCAAAAATCTGAAAGTAATTAATATCGACTAAAGGAGGCGATGCCCAGGTCGTGGGGCTTTTGTATACACTTCGAAGATTTTTTGTTAAAATAATTATTGCCACATTAAAGACTAAATTGAAATAAAAACACTAGATTGATTATAATTAAGTGAAAGGAAATGGTCAAGTATATAGATAAGAACATTTTATAGAAATAAATCGGGCCCAGGTGAAGAGATGACTAATAGGCAAAGTCCAAACATCTGTGCCACACAATTGCAAATTTAATTCAAGATATACAAATAGCAAGAAGTTGTTACATTTTCGATGGGTTTAACTGTTTTATATTCTTTTTGAATTAGTATAAATAGGCAAATATCCATGTTTTAGGAACGATTAACGCTTAAGCTACGTCTATAGAGAAATAGGCAAAAATTTAAATAAAAACCAGATCACTTAAATACGCAAATTTCTTAAATGACTGATTTGCCGAAGGAGGACGAGTACTGTCCATGAAAAGATTTGATTCATTTTCTGACACAAATTAGTTGCTGTGTTTTTGATTTACAAAGTATTAATACCATAATTATAATTCTAAAACTTACCCTTATCGGTTTTAATACGAACCACCACGGGAAGACGAACGAAACGACTCTCTCTCTTCGACGGCGAAACTCGAAATACGCGCATGTCAACGTATAGTAATGCATTAGTTACCTGTGGCCAATAATGCATAGGCCGTAGAGTCTGTTCCCCCGCTTCTCCTTATCACATAAATGAAAGGATTCTTGTTTAAGTATTAAAATTACAATCATTAGGAACACTTACCGTTTTATATTTATTTAATTAAATGCAGCGATATACACCAAATATTTTTGCGTCTACATATTGTGTAACTTCCTTGATTTACTACATGTAAGAAAAAAATTGGAAGACGCAAACAAACAGTGGTAACGATGCTGCATTTTAGTTAATTTATTATAAATTATAAGGTGCGTGGTCATGGGTTACAGCTTCATAAGGGGGTTGTTTGGGGTATTGCCCACACTTTAATGAAGCGAAGTGTCCATAGACATATACAGTGCACACCTAAGCTCCCATGCATAAATGAGGGGTTTGAACATTCATTCCGACCAAAATAATTTCATTTACGAAATGCTTAGATCATGGTATTTTTAGTCAAGCGTTTTGATTTAGATTAGTACCCCAAAGTTACAAAATTCCTAAGAGGGTGCATAGTTTAGCCATGAATAAAGAATTCAGATTTATTATTCAATGATTTAGCTAAACACGTTTTATGCCCAATGTAGTAATTTGACTCCTCTACACTCCACAGTAGGTATCTATAATGCTGGAGTTGGGTGCTGTTGGTAGAAAAGCACCCCAAATCTGCATCTCCATACATAACACCATTTGGGATTATTTGTTCCCAACAATATAATTTCAGTCAGTACAATGGATCGAGGACAGTAATCCTTTGATCGCTAATTTAAATCTCTTTTCGGCGAAGGGGGTGAACTTGTGGAAATCATCATTATATCGTCTGAGGTACTGAGGTAGGTATATTTGGACTCTATCGTTAGCTCGGACGTTTACATACTTACGAGTGCTTGGTTTTATGGCACTCGCGAAATTGTGGTAAATAATTTTTTTATTTAAAGAAATTTAAACAAAATTGAAGAAAATAGGTACCTATTTTCCGTTGAAAGCTCTAGCAAGATTCCGTGAAGTCCCTCATTAACTTTTACTAGTTTATTTACGTTTCGGACCTAGAAATGATATCATACAGTGCGTTCCCGTTCTAAATGGCTTATCAGAAAAAGAATATGGAGGTATTTAAGAATATAAGATTTTTCAACAAAACACCTTCTTGGATATTCTACAAAATTTCTAAACGAAAAATTACACATACTCCGTGCATTAAAGACATCCTAAACGCAAAACAAAGACAAAAAACATTCAACAGATCTCAGTAAAAAAATTACATTTTATTAAACTTGGTAAATTAAACAATTATCGCGTTGATTGCTGGACTTAATAGCATTCTTGCTATTATTAGGTTTTTTGTACCAAACACAGTGAATTAACTACAATTCCTTTACTTTTAGCTTACGTTAAGTTCCGTTTTTTTTAGAATGTGCTTTGTAACTGTTGCCTTCCATAAAAAAATGTAATTTTGTTGAATGCCTCAATAACTCAATGCCTAAACGTTTTTCTGATTTGAACAATCCAATCCTGTGAAACAATATTCCACGTACGTCAATAATTAAGAAAAAGTTAGCAGCCGGCTTCAGTTGGATCACGCTATATAGAGTTATAATTATCAATCCTCAAAGCAAGCACCTCAACAACCCCAACAAGATTTTTAACGGCAGTTCGGGAGCATAATGTAATTATATGCATTATCGCTTGGAAAATCCGCTTGATGAGAAGATACAAAATCATCACAAACAGCGATTGGAACGTCTGGAAGAATACCTTCCCCATGCATGAAATTTATTGTTGTAGAAAATAGTAAATGCGATTAGTTTCGCCAAAAAGGCATCTTCAGGCGTTAATTGCACTAAAATTACAAACTTAATGACTAGTGAGGGTTATCACAGCTACTTACAATGAGTTGTTTAAATTATGAAACAATAACAACTCATTGTAAGTAGCTGTGATAACCCTCACTAGTTTGTAATTTTAGTATAGGTAATTAACGCCTGATGATGCCTTATTGGCGAAACTAGTCGCATTTACTATTTTCTACAACAATAAATTTCATGGGGAAGTATATATTTATCAAATTTCGAAGAAGGATTTAACTTATGAAATAAAATTTTGTGCGAAATTGTTTAAAGAATCCACAAAAATAGGCAAAGATGGTAAGTCTTCACCTATATCGGTGATTTTTTGACGATTTTGAGCTGTAGAATCCAATTCGCCCAGAAAATTGAAAATCCTTGTTTTTATTTTTAGCTTCCTATTGGGAGGGGAACCGTATCACCAGAATTTCTTAGCGATTGATCTATAGGTTTTAGTTATAGAATTGTGATTTCCTATTTTCGAACAACGATAATAATAAATAATTAGTTGTTACAATTTTTGCGATATGACAACCCTTTTTAGTTTCTTTATACCGACTAACCGCGCATGTTAGCAAATCGTTACTTATTGAAATCACTTCCGTTTTAAAGATGGGATTTGATGACGTCACAATATTTGTCCGATCGCTGGTGATTCTCGATGGATATGAAGGATTCAGAAATTTCAGTGATCGAATTAACATTGGGTCATAATTGGTATAATTTGAGGAAATTTCATCTTCTTCGAAAAGTTGTTTAAAGATCCATGATGCTCAATGGTAAAGTTAAACCGTCTTCCGAACTTAGATAAGTTGGTAAGATAATTGCGTCACATGAAATGGGAATCTACGAAATTTATCGCAGCTGCAAATTACAGCTAGCGACTCTTTTTCGTATGTCAGTGTAGGTGCGGGAACTATTTTTTTTCGTAAGAGACAATTTTCGTAAAGCAAATGATATAGGATGGATACCGTATTCTATTTTTTTAAGAAGGGCCCCTGAAATACCTATAAGTTGCTGGCATCCGCGTGCGAATAATGCATTGCTTAGGCCGGGAAGTCTGAAAGTCTTGGGGCCGGATTGTTGCAAATTCTTCTTTTTCAAGTCGTTTCAGGGTGAAATTGTGAATAAATTTAAAAATGATATACAATACCTATAAATTGTTGGATTTGTTTAACATTTTTAGGAAAGTTTTGACATGGCGAATTTGACTTTACTTGGGTTTAAGGTTAATCCACAATTACGGTAACATCTGAGAATTCCTTGGCAATAAGTCTATTTAATCCAGTCGGAGTAATTTTTAAACCAAAAGGTATAAGAAATTATACTCCTAATGAGAATTTTGAGTTACAAAGGCGGTGCCTTGGAGTTCTCGTTTTATGGAATCTGGTGAAAAGTTGCATTTATATCAATTAAATAACGTAACAGTACGATTTTCGATCTCCTGACTGACACCTGGACTAAATTGACTTGCCGATTTAATTATTATTTAATAGGGCTTCAACATAAAAACTTCTCCACCAAAATAACTTAATGATTTCACAAATAAGCATTTATGACTGCATTTCTAGTCAATTTTTAAATAAAATTTCAGACTTCGACAGCGTTCGAAAATCTATAACGTCCCTAAAAACATTGTTTGGGCCGTTTGGAATATTTGGGTAAGCCCAAACCACGAATGTGCTCCTGCCGCCCGTAATTCTATTTAATTTTACAAGGCAGTTGTTGATAAGTTACATAACACCTCCGTCATTGTGCGCAAAAATCTGAAAGTAATTAATATCGACTAAAGGAGGCGATGCCCAGCTCGTGGATTTTGTATACACTTCGAAGATTTTTTTGATGAAATGATCATTGTCACATTAAAGACTAAATTTAAATAAAAACACTCGATTGATTATAATTAAGTAAAAGGAAATGGTCAAGTATAGATAAGAACATTTTATAGAAATAAATCGGGCCCAGGTGAAGAGATGACTAATAGGCAAAGTCCAAACATCTGTGCCACACAATTGCAAATTTAATTCAAGATATACAAATAGCAAGAAAGTTATGTTACATTTTCGATGGGTTTAACTGTTTTATGTTATTTTTGAATTAGTATAAATAGGCACATATCTATGTTTTGGGAACGATTAACACTCTACGTCTATAGAGCAATATGCAAAAATTTAAATAACCAGATCACTTAAACACGCAAATTTCTTAAATGACTGATTTTCCGAAGGAGGACGGGTACTGTCCATGAAAAGATTTGATTCATTTTCTGACACAAATTAGTTGCTGTGTTTTTGATTTACAAAGTATTAATACCATAATTATAAGTCAAAAACTTACCCTTATCGGTTTTAATACGAACCACCACGGGAAGACGAACGAAACGACTCTCTATCTTCGACGGCGAAACTCGAAATACGCGCATGTCAACGTATAGTAATGCATTAGTTACCTGTGGCCAATAATGCATTGGCCGTAGAGTCTGTTCCCCCGCTTCTCCTTATCACATAAATGAAAGGATTCTTGTTTAAGTATTAAAATTACAATCATTAGGAACACTTACCGTTTTATATTTATTTAATTAAATGCAGCGATATACACCAAATATTTTTGCGTCTACAGATTGTGTAACTTGTCTTTTAATTGACTACATAATGTAAGAAAATAATTGGTAACCCTAAAGAAATAGTGGTAAAATTGCCGTATTTTACTTAATTTTCATATAAATTATAAGATGAGTGGTCATGGTAACAATACCCATAAACTTACAGCTTCATAAGAGGGTTGTTTGGGTTATTAACTACACTTATATGTAATGTACCACTGAATTTCTACTATAATGAAGCGAAGTGTCCATAGACATGCACAGTACCCATGGACAAATGAGTGGTTTTAAAATGCATTCCCACCAAAATAATTTCATTTACAAAATGCTTCGACCATAGTATTTAGTCAATTTTCGCAAAAATTTGCATGCGCTTTGTCTTTAGATTGGTACCCCAAAGTTACAAAATTCCTAAGAGGGGTGCTTAGTTTAGCTAAACTCGTTTTATGCACAATGTACTAATTTGACTCTACACTCCACATATTTTTTATGCTGGAGTTGGGTGCTGGTGGAAGAAAGCACCCCAAATCTCCATGACACCATTTGAGATTATTGTTCCCAACAATATATAATTTCAGAGCAGTAGTGCTTTGTCTCAACTGGAGCATTTTTCTTGTCACTGTACATATATATTTAAGGGATTAAGAGATTGCAGTTTTTAGTGATGTAGGTCGACGAGCACCGCCAACGGTTTAGCTCGACCGCAATCTGGATTGAGGACGCTATAATCTGTTGATCGCTAATTTAAATCTCTTTTCGGCGTGGGGGTGAACTTGTGGAAATCATCATTATCATCGTCTGTGGTAGGTATACTCGTATTGGGACTCTATCGTTAGCTCGGACGTTTACATGCTTACGAGTGCTTGGTTTCTATGGCACCCGCCATGAAAGAATTGCGAAATTCTGGTAAATAAATTTTTTATTCAAAGAAATTTAAACAAAATTGTAGAAAATGTGTATAAATTTTCAGTCGAGACTTCAAGCCAGATTCCGTGAAGTCTCTCATTAATTTTTACTGGTTTATTTACGTTTCGGACCTAGAAATGGTATCATACAGTGCGTTCCCGTTCAAAATGGCTCATCAGAAAAACAATTAAGCAATGGGATATGGGCATATTCAAGAAAATAACATTTTTTTTACAAAACACATTCTTGCATATTCTTACAAACTTCTGAACAACAAATTACACATACTTTGTGCATTAAAGACATCCTAAACGCACTATAAACAAGAATTACATTCAACTACTCTCCGTAAAAAAATTTACATTTTATTAAGCTTGGCAAATTAAACAATTATCGCGTTTAGGACTGTACTTAATAGTATTGTTGCAATTATTAGGTTTTTTTTACCAAAGACAGCATATTAACTACAATTCCCTTGATTTTCGTTCCGTTCGTTTGAATGTAATTTTGTTGAATGTCTTAATAACTCAATGCTTAAACGTTTTTCTGATTTGAACAATCGAATCCTGTGACGAATGATAATATTTCACGGATATCAATAATAAGAAAAAGTTAGCAGTCGATTTCAGTTGGAACTTCAACAACCCCAACGGTAGTTCGGGAACATAAAGCAATTATATGTATTACCTCTTGGAAAATCCGCTTCGTGAGAAGATACAAAATCATCACTGTAGGCCACTGAGCAATCCTCATCTACCTGAGAATAATCTTCTTCCTCGGACCTGCATTCTTCTTCCTCATTGGAGTTATTGGAAGCTTGCATTTGGGACACTAGCGAACCTGTAAAATAAATTGAGCAGAACTGCTATACGTGTAGCGAATAAATTACATAACGTTTGGATGGTGTTTTCAATATTTGTGTTTTCGTTACCATTAGGCTCACCCACACCTGACTCACCCACAACGACATCAGATGAAGACCGGATTTTATTCAACAAGGCAATGATTGATTGAGCTGAAATATTGAAATAAATTATTTCGTAACAAAAACTTAATAGCAACCCTTAGCGTTCAAGTCATCCTGGTTATCTTGTTCCGGTTTGTTTGGCATCTCGTCGTGGTCCAATGAAACGTCACAACTTGTGTCACTTGCGTAAGTTGGGCAGTCATCTTCAGCCTCACATTCTGGTTCATCTGTAAAAGTAGTAATTAACAAAAGGTTGGAATTATGATTCTATATTACCCTTAGTATCCTCAGTTACATGGAGTTTTGAGCCACTCTGTTTGTTATTTGGCGCTTTCTCTGACAGGCTTTCTGCTAACAGTTCCCTCAAGTAAGCTTCGCAGCTGTTTTCTTCTTCTTCTACATTTTCAGGAATACCGCTCTTTATTATTGTTTCAAATAATTTTTGAGCTGAAATGTTTGATAACGATTTACTGATCTATGGCTATTGTTGAACCACACCCTTGTATTTTGGATCATTTGAATCAGATGATATAGTGTCCACGTCGCCTTCTTTTACATCTGCCATTTCCATCTCAGGACTAGGATCTTGTGCAATTTCACCACCTCCTTGATTGGCTGTAGCTGTAAATTACAATTGATTTATCTGTCTTCTATTCTTTGTCGTTTACCTACCCTCATGTTTGGGGATAGTATTCACATTCTCTTTTTTGGGATATGCTAGTCCGTATTTAGGGCTTCCCAATTTCTGATGAATGTCAATATCGCCACTAGTATCTCCTTTCGCAGGACGATCACGGTCGGGTTCTTGTGTTTTTTTCTTTAAAGCAGCCGCAGAAATCGTTCGAGCTGTTGAAGTTAAATGAGTATCAAATATCTCTTTCTTTCCCCTACCTTTCACTTTTTGATTATTTGAATCAAGAAGCGGTGCGAGGTCTTCACATTCGTTCGTTGTATTTGAGTTCTGGATAACAACATCGCATTCGGTTTCATTTTCACCACTAGTTTTGCTTTTTCCTTGCTGAGTCATAGATTTAATCTTAGAAAACCCTACAGACCTGGCGTCAGTTGTACTGCTTTTCGAAACTTCTAACGGGTCATCGTTATAACCTGTACCGTCTAACTGTGCAGTGCTTTGGGGAGAGATTTTTTTAACTAGAAATCATTAAATTATTCCCAATGGCATTTTTTCATTAATTTACCTTCGTTTTTTAATTTTGGTTCTAAAGAGACTTTGGAAGGCAGTTGATTTTTTAGATCACCATTATGTTGATCCCCTATAAAACAAAGGTAAACGCGTTTACTGTGGCGGTTAACTAAACTTACTGCCAGATCCTATTCCTATGCAAGAACGACTAAAGGTACTTGTTGACAAAGGCTCTTTAATCTTTGCAGGTTGGTTTGCGGATGTTTGGGTACAGTTTAATTCAGTTGGATGTATAAGTTTATCAGTACGTGTATTATCGGTGCCAGCAACATGCTTTATCTTTGGGAGATCAAAACTACTTACAGAGTGTATAGGATTTGGGAGTGTTAATGAAGGTGATTCTTCGGAAGATTTTTTTTCATCTGCTTCAATATAATCATAAATAATTACAGGAGGTCTAAAATTTTTCTCATTGTCCATATCATAAAAATCCTCGTCTAAAAGATGTTATTGACGTTCTCTTAAATCAAAGACAATAAATACCTGGGTAGGTGTTTGCATCAGTGTTGCAAGGTTTGTGTCTTAAAATGGCAAAATTTGTTTGTGATCGCTTCCTGGACAAGCTTATGTGTCTTTTCGGTCTATGAACGTGTTTTCTCGATCCATGAATTCTGTACTTCATATAATTTGATATCAGATTATCACTATCTTCGGAAACTCCTGCAGCATTCAGTTCTGATGGGAGAAACTGTTATTTACACTAAAGATTTTAGCAATAATACATTACCCTGAATGCATCTTACACCGGTTTGGTTATGTGAACATGAACAATTTTTTATGTCCTTCCATATTTCAGTCACATTCCTTAACCACGTCACAAAATTATCTTCATCTGAAATAAATAACGATGCGTAATAATAGGCAGAAATACCTTAAATTGAATTATGGTTAAGACTTACTGGAATTTGATAAATTACACGTTCCTGTACAGCATTTGTGAGACATTATCACTGGTTGGTCAAGAGGAGCATGCTTTCCATATGCTCGAGAAGTACCTACGATTCAATTTAAACCCATTCCTATGATATTCCCTTTTACCTTTACTCTGTGAACTATATTTGTCAAACATTTCGTCACCACGCACTGAGTTTCTTTCCGTTCTATAATTTTTGTGGACCACTGGGGCACAGAAATCGTCTTCAGAACTGCTTGACTTATAAGAGCTGTGGGATTCTTCCGCCTCATAATCGGTGTAAGAGTCTTCTAGAGAATCTTCTTCCTCAAGACCCATTGCAGACATACTTCTACTTGCACTTGGAAAATATTCATGCACCCGGTTCCAGGATTCGCCCCAAGTCACTCGCTTTGGTGATTGGTCAGTTTTGTAAAGATTCGCTGACGAATGATAAAATTGAAACCAGACGTTTGCAGTTTTTTTCAAAAAACTCACCACATGAAGAATTACATTTTGAAGTTTTCAGGCAACTTTTTATTGGGGTTACAGTAGATGTCATCACTTTCCTCTGCACAGGAGGCCGTAGCTGACCTAAAAAATGTGTTAAACAACACTAACTAGGACTGTTAGTTGCCATTACCTTTGGCTGGAATTTTTGATGCGTCTTGTGCTTGTGCTTCCTCGTTATTTAAAGTGAGAGCAGGAGGCAAGTTCGCCAATTTGCCCACAACAGTTTTTTCACAAGGGGTGACTGTACTATTATCTATTATTTGTGAACTCTTAGGTCCAGTATCGTTAGTAGAAGGCATATCCGAAACAAGTTCATTTTTTAAATTGGAACCAATTTCCTCCCCCTTATCTGTTGCTGAATGGACGTCACTTACTTGTGGGTCGTGAAGTGCGTTTGTAGAATACTGAAAATTATCCTGTATTCACTATCTACTGTCAAACAAAATTCTTATTATATTATATTGTTACTTTTGCATTTCGGTGGTAATATAGCAAATTAACTCACACTATGCTTTTCCACTGTTCTGCTCACTGCAGAATAAATTCGGTACAAATTCAGAAATCCTGCTCTACACGACATGCAGATAACCTTGTCATTTTCATTTTTCTACAAAGCAGCATTTAAAAAGAGGTGGAATCAAAGAGTTTTTATACGTACGTAACCAAATCGCTGTCTAATACGTTCCAAAATTGCAAAGTCGGTCATCGTGTTACCAACTTTCCACTCTATTAAATCTCTTATCGTACCACACATGAAGCAACAGCGACAATTCTTTGGCTGGAAAACATGTGATCGTTTTAAGTGATTGATTCCTTTTGCACATTGGATTAGGGACGATTCACACGTCTCACAAATAGAAAAACTTTTCCCTGCAGACGTAAGCTATAAAATAAAGATTAAGCTCAGTTTGAACAACATAATATACGTAAAATCACCTCATAAAGCATGCACTCCTCCGCATTAACATAGAAATCGTCATCCGGCGTCACGACGGATAGTGGAACGGAAGACTTCCCGCAAACCCTGCAGATCTTGATGCCATCACCTAAAAACGATTGATTTTATTACAATTTAACTAAAATGCATGTGTGTATTGCAAAGGTAAAGAAAACGGACCTGGTTGGTTCATAGTTTGAATAAGAATTCCTTCGTCGATCATTTCACAACATTAGTCAAAATGACAGTAATAAAAATTGACGTTTTGTCAACTGTAACTAGGTTTTAAGTTAGCACAAATAAAGCTGAAGCAAATTATATGAAAGCACCGATTCCTCAACTTCTTGTTCTAATCCCATTGACTAAAAACCCGAATTCAATGGTAAAACGTAGTGGTTTATAAACGATAGAAAATTTCCCTCACATCTTTCGACAGTATATTATATATTACACAACCCAATCAAGTGGTGCGTCTTAATTACCCATTGAAAAATTGGCCGCAAAAGACCTCACCACGGAAAATTCACCTTCAAAAAATTCGCCCTCCTAATATTCGCCTTTGCAATATATTCGCTGAAGAAAATTTGGCCCCTACAAAAAAACCACTTTCATGTAAATTTGGCATGGGGTATTCGCCTCCGTAAAATTCGCTTGAGGAAGCTTTCGCCCAGAATTTAAATTCTAAAATACATATATGGAAAGAATAAGTACTAAGTGCGTGTTCCTTTTTAGGAAACTTTTTTGGAGGATTGTTGCATTTGAATTTTGCCATAAAAATTGGGATGCGAATTGGTCACATTCGTATTAACACCAATCAAATTACTACGTTTTGTGAATAAATAATTCTAGTAAGGTTGGTCTTATAAATAATCCAAAAAACTTACTTTTGTCAGGTTCATAATCGTTTTCTATACATTGAGCCACATGTTCCTCCTGTTGATTTTCTGATTCAGCTACTTTAAAAGTCTCTCCGCCTAAAACACGGGTCAACTGTAATACACACCGTCACCAAATTAGATTGCCACTACCTTTGCCTGGAATCTTAAATGCTTCGTTTCCAATCAAATCAAATTCCTCCTTATTTAATGTAAGAGCAGGAGTTAAGTGGTCCAATTTGTCGTCCATCGTTTTCTCACAAGGGGTGGATGTGCTATTATTTATCACTGGTGTACATTTCACTTCTTTCTTAATGCTGGTTGCAGGTGAATAGATTTCCGCAATTCCTTCATTTTTGGAATTGGAACCATCAGTTTCGGGTCCCTTATCCTTCACTGAATGAACACCACTTACTTTCAGATCGTGAAGTGTGTTTGTACAATACTAAAATCACCCAGTATTGGGATTGGTACTTTTGCACTTCGGATACTACTTACATTAAGCTCTTCCGCTGTTTCGCTCACTGCAGAATGAATTAGGTACAAATTCTCAAATCCTACTCTACACGTCTTGCAGATAACCTTGTCATTTTCATTTTTCTACAAAATATAACATTTGAACAGAAGTGGAATGGAGGAGTTTCTACTTACGTAGCCAAATCGCTGCCTGATACGTTCCAAAATCGTAAAGTTCGCTTTTTTGTTAGCAAGTTTGGAGTCTCTTAAATCTTTTACGGTACCACACATGAAGCAACAGCGGCAATCCTTTGGTTTAAGAACATTGGATCGTGTTAAGTGATTGATAATTCCCTTCGCACAATGGATTAAGGAACCTTCACACGTCTCGCAAATAGGAAAACTTTTCCCTGCAGACGTAAGCTATAAAATACAATTGAGCTCAATTTGAACAACAAGATATATGTAAAATTACCTCATAAAGCATGCACTCTCTCGCATTAACAAAGGAATCGTCATCCGGCGTCACGACGGATAGTGGAACGCAAGACTTCCCGCACACTCTGCAGACCTCGACGCCATCACCTAAAAACGATTAATTTTGTTCCAATTTAACTAAAACGCACGTGTAATATGCAAAAGTAAAGAAAACTGACCTGATTGATTCATATTTTGAATAATAATTCCTTCGTCGATCATTGCACGACAGTAGTAAAATGACAGTAATAAAAATTGACGTTTTGTCAACTGTAACTATGTTTTACGTTACAGATATTAAATGTACATCACAAATAAAACTTAAAGCGATTAATTATATGAAAGTACCGATTCCTCAACTTCTTGTAGTACCTACTGCATAATAATACATATAGTGATATGCGAGTTTTCCCCTACAACTTTAGACAATATGAAAGTTTGCAATGTGCAAATAAGCTAGATTTACTAGGTTTGCGAGTGTTTTGGCTTTAATTTGAGATAATTTCACGACCATTGCGGAATTCATTAACCGCAAATCTACCTCATCAGTTGTGAACTTCTTTTGGCTATTGGTGTTGTAACTGTTGGTACAACAATAATTCATTTGCAAGACGATTGTTGATCGGATATTCCGAACATATAAATTATGTACAAAGAAAAAGAATATTAAGCAGGTTACTTATAGGTGTCGTTCTTGGAATGTGCGGCAAATTTGCCCCAAAAATTTTTCCACGGTAAATTCGCCTTCAAAAAATTCCTTATGGCAGTATTTGCTTTCGTAATATTAGCTCCAGAAAATTTGGCATCTATATAACACACACCCAGGCCCCATGTAAATTCCGCATTGGATATTCGCCTCCAGAAATTTGTCTGAAGAAAGTATTTACAGTCTATTAATAATTCAAATTCTAAAATGCATATATGGCAGGAACTTAGGCTATTTCTTTGGAGGATTGTTGCATTTGACTTATTATATAGGATTTTGGCATTTAATATTCATATTGACACCAATAAATGTGGTAATTGGTGTAAAAAAATAATTCTAGGAAGGATGTTCTCAAATATAATTCAAAACACTTACTTTTATTTTTAATTTACAGATATTAAATGTAGTACTTACATCACAAATTAAACTCCAACTTCTTGTATTATTGCATATTAATACGCAGTATTAAATATGAATTTTCCCCTACATCTTTCGACAAAATATGCAATTCCTACACGAATCAACTCAGTCCCGATACTTAGGAATTACAAAGGAACTTAGATTTAATAGGGAAGTATTGCGTGTCGTTTCTTGGAGTGTTTGGAAAATTTGTCTTTAAAAAATTCACTCCCGTAGTATTCACGTTTTGAATATTCGCTCGGGAAAATTTGATTACTACAAACCCCACCCTCGGGCAAATTTGGAATCGAGTTTCACCAATTTGACTACGAAGTAACCTCATTCGTATTGCCACAAATAAATTTGCTAAATTTTTGTGAATAAATAAGTCTAGCGAAGCTTTTTTCAAAAATAATCCAAAGATCTTACTTTTGTCACGTTCGCAATCGTTCTCTACACATTCCGTCGCATTTTCCTTTTGTTGGTGTTCTGCTTCAGCTGCTTTGGATGTCTTTTCATCTGAAATATGGATATTCTGTATTACACACGGCTTCACTCATTCTAATGGCCATTACCTTTGCCTGGTATATTCAATGATTCGATTCCCATAAAATCCAATTCCTCATTTAAAGTAAAAGCTGGGGTTAAGTGGTTCAAGTTATTACGCACAACCGTTTTCTCACAAGGGGTAGTTGTGCTATTATTTATCACGGGTGTACATTTCACTTCTTTCTTAATGCTGGTTGCAGGTGAATAGATTTCCGCAATTTCTTCATTTTTTGAATTGGAACCATCAGTTTCGGGTCCCTTATCCGTCACCGAATGAACACCACTTACTTTCAGATCGTGAAGTGTGTTTGTACAATACTAAAATGACCCAGTATTGGGATTGGTACTTTTGCACTTCGGATACTACTTACACTAAGCTTTTCCGCTGTTTCGCTCACTGCAGAATGCATTAGGTACAAATTCTCAAATCCTACTCTACACGTCTTGCAGATAACCTTGTCATTTTCATTTTTCTACAAAATATAACATTTGAACAGAAGTGGAATGGAGGAGTTTCTACTTACGTAGCCAAATCGCTGCCTGATACGTTCCAAAATCGTAAAGTTCGCTTTTTTGTTAGCAAGTTTGGAGTCTCTTAAATCTTTTATGGTACCACACATGAAGCAACAGCGGCAATCCTTTGGTTTAAGAACATTGGATCGTGTTAAGTGATTGATAATTCCCTTCGCACAATGGATTAAGGAAGCTTCACACGTCTCGCAAATAGGGAAACTTTTCCCTGCAGATGTAAGCTATAAAATACAATTGAGCTCAATTTGAACAATAAAATATACGTAAAAATACCTCATAAAGCATGCACTCCCTCGCATTAACAAAGCAATCGTCATCCGGCGTCACGACGGATAGTGGAACGGAAGACTTCCCGCACACCCTGCAGACCTCGACGCCATCACCTAAAAACGATTCATTTTGTTCCAATTTAACTAAAACGCACGTGTAATATGCAAAAGTAAAGAAAACTGACCTGATTGATTCATATTTTGAATAATAATTCCTTCGTCGATCATTGCACGACAGTAGTAAAATGACAGTAGTAAAAATTGACGTTTTGTCAACTGTAACTATGTTTTAAGTTACAGATACTAAATGTACATCAAAAATAAAACTTAAAGCGATTAATTATATGAAAGTACCGACTCCTCAACTTCTTGTAGTACCTACTGCGTAATAATACATAGTGATTAGTGATACACGAGTTGTATACAACTTTGGACAATATGTAAGTGTGAAATGTGCATATAAGATTCGCCAGTATTTTGGCTTTAATCCAAATAATTATATGAAATTAGCGATTCCTCAACTTCTTGTAGTACTTACTACCTAATAATAATAGTAGGTTTTCCTCTACAACTTTCGACAATATATTATACACAACTTAATTCCGTTCCTTAGGTGTGCTGTAATCATAGCCACTAAAGAGATTTGTACTGGGCCGCACAAAAACCTTTAGCTAGCAATGTCCAAATAAGCTTGGATTTAAGCGAAACTTGAAAGGTCTTTAATTTGGGCTAATTTCCAGAACTATTGCTGAATTGACAGTAAATCTACCTCATCAGTGCGGTGAATCTGGTGTTATGGGTGTTGTACCTGTTGGTACAACAATAATTCGTTTTTAAGATGATTGTTGATCGGATACTACGAACAAATAATTTACAAAAAAAGGAATTGAATAAAAAGAGGCTGTATATCATAAATGACCACGGTCAGTCAGCTTGGGGGTGGAGTGGCGTGGAGTAGATAATTTGCATACACCAAGCACTTACCATAATTAATACACCGTTTGAACTATTATTTGCAAAGAAAGCCGATTTACCCGAGAATCTTAACGGATCTCGAGTAGAACCGCCTATAATATCCACGCATATGATACAGAAGTTAAGTATAGTTTACAATTGTCTTAAAAAAGAGCTGGAGAGTAACTAGAGAAAGTGAAAAGAAGTCGTAAATGAAAATGTGATGCCAATTCATGCGAAATTCGATTAATAAAACCAGGTGATCCAGTATTGATCACAAATGAAAACCGTAGTAAATTAGATCCTTGGTTGAACGGTCCATATACAGTAATTTCGAAAGAAGGACCAAACTGCATTATCAAAGACGATAAGGGCAGGCAAGTAAAGGTATACAAAAATAGTGTGCACATTAAATTATAACACGTAATTTAGTTATCTGTAAGGACTTTATAGTATTGTTATGCAGTTAATTAATTCGGAATTATTTGAATTCATTAAATTTTATACTTATATGTAACAGTCTTGTAAAACACCCCGTATTCCAAATTCCTACGAATGCCATTTTAGACATAATTATCAAATTGTCTTTGCGCGAATTGCAGCAAAGTTTTCCGTACTTTCACTTATGCGTGAGGGGCGCCATTTGAGGTGGCAGGAGAGGGCCGTGCCCCCCCTAAAGTATATGAAAAAATAAACCAAATACACACGTACTTATAGTAAAAATGTAACGTATGATGCCCCAAGGATCGTATCTGTTTAGGATAACCTTTGTTTATTAAATGAATAAACAAAAAGGCATAAAACATGCCTATGTAAATGTACCTAGGTAGTAGATACATGGTACAGGCAGTCAAAACAGTCACGTAATATACCATAGCCCATAGGCCTTCGTCGCTTAGCACTGGACCCTCCCAACGATAAGGTGAAATAGCGCTCCTGTATGCGTATGCATTGATGTGAAAGCATTTAAATCCTTAGGGATATGTGATATGCGCATGCTATCAGTGTTATCTTGTGGGGGCTTTCCCTTTAAATTGATAGCTGCGCCACTAAAGGATTAATAATTGTTAATTGTTAATGTGCTGTTGTTTGAGAAATAAAGAAGAATAAAAGATTCATATGACATTGTAGATCCTATGCTACGTTGCGCAAACCACCACCCTGTACACTAGCGCCCCTTTGGTTGTAGTTGGCGCAAATTGCTTTCATTTAGAGTAGAGGATGTGGGTGGTGTTAAACACGATGCTGGTCACAGGCGAGGTTTTGGGGACATGATCAATTCGCCACTGAGTGACCGGCCAATTCGACAACTCGCCACTATCATCTGCACAATATTGGGCTTGTAGAAGAGCCCACGTGCAGGTTCTGTGGCGAAGCAGATGATGATCAGAAACAGACATCATCTCCTTGGCGACAGTTATCTGGAACCGGGAAGGATGAAAGCAACTTATAGGCTAAAGAAGGTCCTATTCTTTATTGAGAGGAACATGCTCTGAACCTAGGTCCGAAAGAAAGAGGGTAGGTACAATGGGCATACGCCACGTGCTGCATCGTTGGGCTTGGGCTCCCCTTATGAATAGAATAGAAGACGAGGTACACGATGCTGATGTTGTAATATACGAGAGATTGGATAAGTTAGCTGTTTTGATTGTTAAATAACGATGATAAAGAGTTAAAATAGACCTTATTTTTCGACGTAGCCCACCGAAGCTCAACGCACTTCAAAGAGCGTTTCCCCAACCCCGCGATCCGCGTCTGGAAGTGCTTTTCCTCCAACTTCTCAAAATAGTATAGGTAGTTTTATAAACAGAGCCAAATCAAGAGGTTAAGGGTTGTAGGAAATCAAATGGAAACGCAAATCGAACAATTTCTGGGACACAAGACGATACGAATGGACGGCTGCATTGTCGTAATTAAACAATTTCTTCTTCGCTGCTGTCTGTAAATGAAATTGCATGGGTTACATGGTAGAGCGGAAATTGCATGTTTATTACCTATACCACAGATTAATTATTTAATCTGTACCTATACCTACTGAACTTCGTCTTAGCTTTAATTAATTTTATGCCATTTGTTACGGTCGAGATTAAGTTGGTGCCTTGGTGGTAGAGCAAGATCTTCATATATTTACAAATTTCGTCGGAAAAATGACCACTGTAGTTTCGTGTCTTAAATTAAAACGTAATCCCGCCGAGCAGGCATAGTCTGCGGTGTCGGTCACTAGCAGAGCTGGGCGAAATTGGTTTCTAGTCTATAACTTTTGATTGAGAAGTCTGATCGAAAAAGTACGAATTGATTTGGATTCTACGCACCCAAATTAATCAGAAAAAGTGTTTTCCCGAGAAATTTTGGTGTAGTTGATTTTTGGTAGAAAAGGAAGGTTTATACACTGCCTTTTTTTGCCCCGCAAAAAAAATTGTCTCAGATCGACCCGGAAAAAAAATTTCTTATAGAATGTGGCCTGTAGAATCCATAATTTCAAACAGTTCCAAGATTGGGCTACTAGTTCAAAAGTTACAGCCCTTTGAATTTTCTTTCGAAATTGGTTTCTAGTCTATAACTTTTGATTGAGAAGTCTGATCGAAAAAGTACGAATTGTTTTGGATTCTACGCACCAAAATTAATAAGAAAAAGTGTTTTCCCGAGAGTGCATTCGATTTTTGGTAAAAAAGGAAGGTTATCACTAGTGACATAAAATAACTCGTATAGCTTCTTCTACGCCTTAGTAGTAGGTGCATAGGCAACACACCTTACACTTATGTCTACTGTTCCATATTCAATGGTATGATAATTATTTAGGATGGGTATCACATCTGTAAACTAAAGATCATTGAACTTTTGTTTATAAATAAAGGTTCAATGATAAAAGTTATGTAAACGTAAATATTTATTATCCTTTCATGGCAGTTCTTTTTAGTTTTTATATTGGTAGTAATGACTGACAAGCTGTAAATGTTGACAGCTTCTTATTTCACTTTTGTTATTAAATTTTATAGTTACTTTGACAATTAAAAATTGCATTTTTTTAGACAAATTAAACTTTTAATTAATTAATTTGTAATAGACAACCGATTCAAATAGACATGTTGAATCGGTTTAAAAGTGTCGTGATTGGTGCTGTTACTGGATTAGAAGTAAATGGCATACATTCTGGTCCAGACATCAATCAAAAAAACCACCTTGCCCCCAAGTTTCCCTATAGACGCCCCCATTTCTTAAATCTCGAAGATGACGAAGTCCAAATGTCTGCAGATCACAAATTACGGCCCATAATACACCCAAGTCGTCAATTACCTTATTATGCGGGCTATGCCGAATGTGTTAATGCGGGCAAATCGAAATGGAACGAGGATCAAGCAGTTTATCGTTTAGGGGTGCTTACAAAGGTTGCCACGAATGATATTTTGGGCCCCAAAACATATAACATTCCTTATACTTATTATGGAATTTTTGATGGCCATGCCGGTGTAGGAGCAGCTCTCTGCGCAGCCAACCAATTACACCACATTTTACACGTAATTACTCCCTCAGTTTTGTATTGTACGTTGATTATTGTTTGCAGGAAAAATTAGTTGACGCTCAAGACGACATTTGGTTGGAATTCACCGGAGAACACCAAGTAAAATCTCGAGACTTGCTAATTGTAGGCGCACTAGAAGCGGCATTCCAAGAGATGGTACCTGCTCAATTTGTATACTTTGAGTTACGATGTTGCTCTTTTTTAAGGATCAATTAATAGCGGAAGATCGTAATAAATACCAAGCGGCGGGAGGTTGCACAGCACTAGTAGCTTTAATAATATTAGGTAAATTATATGTGGCAAACGCCGGTGATTCGCGAGCCATTATTTGTAATGGTGATGAGTATCATCCTATGTCTATAGATTTTACACCAGAAATTGAAAGAGACAGAATCAGGAGACTGGCAGAGCAGCAACCTGCACTATTAGGTGAGTGTCTCCTCCAATCTTTAGATGTAGTAAGTGATTATGTTTCATTCAATTTACAATCCATGCTAGAGGTACAGTTTAAAAACTGTTTTAAGTTTTGGACATTTTTCATGACAAATGTCAACTATGAGGAGTAAGCATAGCCTTTAGGTTCCCACTTCTCTATAAGAAAAATCAGGGTTTTCAAGAAAAGGATCTGTATAATCTAAGGGTTCATCTAAAGGAGAAGAAATGTATAAAGATACAATTTGACTTTTTAGTTACATTTAGGAGCAATTACTTCATTGAACAAGGACCTCGAGAGAGGGGAGTGGATTCAACATGTGGCTCATCTTCAATTGAGGGCTCTCGGGGTTAAGTTTGAGACATGTTAGCTCTAGCATAGTCGACAAGCTATTCATCTTTCGGCTCCTCAAGCTGTACGCTCCATGCGGAATTATTTCGTGCCCACTTGCGTAGGAAAATGTTATTTATTTAAAAAGTGTAACTACTAATTTTTTTGAATTATTTCTATAGGTTTTTTTTGGCGTGTCTTTTCTAGTCATTCTAACTCTTCATATTAAGTACAACATAGTTTAGGTAGGTAGGTATATATAGCTGTTCCGTATGGTCATTTGTTAAATAAAGTTTCGTATGTACTATTTTTTTTGTAAATATAAATACATTATGCTCTTCTCTATTTTCATTATCGAACCATTGAGGTAATGGGCAATGGAAAGGGGTTGTCGATTCATCACATGATGTTTTCAGCAACTTTTTAACCCCTTCCCCTTCCTCCTGGTGACATGTGGCGAGGTTTAAGACTAACCCCCCCCCCCTCCTCCTCCAAAATGCGTATTTTTTGAGTACCTTGTCATGGCAGGAAATTTTTACTCATCAAAAATTCACTTTTGTTTGGTTTCTGGTCCATACTAGTAATCACAAGTTACAAGAAACGGATTTCATTTTCAGTTAATGCATTTTGTTCTTCTGAAAGATTTTTTGGGACCATTTTCTACATATTATCCTCATTCCCAATCCATTACAGTTTTGTGAATGGGTTGTCTGATTCAAATTCAACTGTTCTTCAGTCCATCTGAGTGGAACCAACGATTTGGACGAACCAGATCATTCATTTATGGAACGAGGTACAAAGTGACTACAAGAAAAATGATTTTGGACAGCCATATGAACAAACTAAGCTCAAAATTTTTTGAAATGGAGGCTTTACTTGGATACCATATCTATTAAAATTGGCCTTACGCATGGTTATTTTTTACTGAAGCCTCAAACTGAAGTACACAAACTTTTTGACATCATTTTAAAAATAGCGTACTGTTACAGGGAAAGAATTTACCTTTCGCGAGTACATTAAACAACCAAACATCATGGATTTAGGAAAACCGGTTATGTATAGAGATGCCCACATGAAAGGGTGGGCATATAAAACTGTGGAGGCTGAAGATATCAAGAAACCTGTGATTACTGGTCACGGAAAAAGGGTGTGTCGGCTATAGTGATTGTTTCAATTATCTTATTATGTATATATTACAGAGTAGAGTGATGGGTACAATAGGTGTGACACGTGGCTTTGGCGACCATGACCTAATCGCCGTGTACCAGAAGCTTGAAAAGATTCCTATAAAGCCATTTTTGTCACCTCATCCAGAAGTGCAGGTCCATCGTCTCGATAATACCCAACAGGATGAAGTTTTAGTGATGGGAACGGACGGTTTATGGGATGTCATTAGTGGAACTAAAGCCGCAGAAGTTGTTTCGAAAGCCTTAGGCATTTTTAGTGAGAAAGAACGTTACGTGAGTGCTGCTACATGTTTAGTTGGCTCGGCGAGAGGTAGTTTAGTTAATGAGCATTCTTGGCAACTGAAATGTGGCAAGCAGGCGTCCGTTGATGACGTTTCAGTGTTTGTTATACCACTTTTATGTTATAAAAATGAACATCAAGACTGGAAAAGTCATTATTTAGCAAATCCTATGAATTGTGATGAAAACTAATAGGTATTGTCCATTGATTCTTTATTATTATTAATATTATTTCCCATTTGTGATCTTAATTTTATTTCTAAGTCAAGATTTTGTAGCCAATGACGCATGGTATTAAGGATCTTAGTTATTTGATCGAAATAAGCTCAACTATTTGATTTTAAATGTCTATACTTTGTTTTTTCTACTTTTTAAATTTTTATATGTTTACTGGAATAGCCGTTATTCAATAAATTAGTATTGAATTTAAAGCGCATTCATTTTCTTTGAAATTTACATACCGTCATCTGGGGTGAAGGCGGACAGTAGGGGCCAAAGCGGACATAGACACGTGTTTTGTAATTCCGTCAAGGGCATCTTACCGGTTTGGTATTTTTCCGCGGTAAGTTGCCGAATCGGGCCAGTAGTGAGTAGCTATTGTATGTGTGAGGTGGTTGAGTAAAAAAAAATTTTTCAGGGACCTACAGGTAAGAGATTATATAACTTCGGTTTTTGTCAACTTCCCAAACGTTGAAAAGAAACAATTGCCCATAAAAAACGTAAAGGCGTATAAAATTTGTTTTGGCTTTAAAATGTTCACTGATGTGGAGTTAACATTTGTACGAATAATCAAAATCACAATGTCTTTAGTTTTTGTTTAATCAATTAATATATAAATAATTGTCATTAGGTGGGGTGAAGTCGGACACCATGGTTCGAGTTTACAAGCACAAAATTGGTATAAATTTCATGAATTATCGGGAGGAAACCCTAAAAAATGCTCTTGCTGACATTAAATCGGACAAGAAAACTATAAGGCAGGCTGCAGAGTGCTACAAAATTCCAAAATCTACACTGCATGACAAAATTAAAAAGAAAAAAACAAAAAAACATGGAGGTCAAACTAAACTTTCTTCCGAAGAAGAAAAAATGATTGCAGATGGCATCACCAAATTTTGTGAATGGGGTTTCCCCATGACTCGCGGGGGTATAAGATTGCTTGTAAAGGGTTACCTTGACCGGCAGGGTAAAAAAATTAAAATCTTTAAAGACAACTTCCCTGGTCCAGAGTGGTTTTATAAATTTCTTCAAAGACAAAACATTTTAACGGACAGATTTGCGCAAAATATTAAGAGGTGCAGGGCTAATATATCAAAAGAAATAATAACAGAATATTTTCAAAACTTAGAAGAGAGCTTGGACGGTGTTGAACCTACTCATATTGTCAACTAGGATGAGACAAACCTGACAGATGATCCAGGTAGACAAAAAGTTCTTTGTCGAAGAGGTTCTAAAAGGGTTGAAAGAATCATGGATGTTAGCAAATCAAGCACTTCGGTAATGATGGCAATCACTGCAGCTGGACATTTACAGCCTCCCTATGTCGTGTATAAGGCTGTACATTTGTATCCCACGTGGATAGAGGACGGCCCCGAGGGAGCGATGTACAACCGAACCAAGTCAGGCTGGTTCGACGCTATGACTTTTGAGGATTGGTTCGACAAAATTATCCTTCCGTATTTTAGAAATCTCCTTGGGAAGAAGGTGCTAATCGGAGATAATTTAGAAAGTCACATTTCACTCCATGTTTTAGAAGCCTGTGAACAACATAGTATCAACTTTGTGTTGCTTCCTCCCAATGGAACACATCTTCTACAGCCGTTAGACGTGGCGTTTTTTGCACCTATGAAGAAAGCGTGGCGTGAGATATTAAGAGAGTGGAAAAACAAAAATAGAGGGTGTATACCCAAATCTGATTTTCCCCGCTTGTTCAACAAGTGTATAAAAAATATAGAAAACATTGAAAATAACATTAAGTCCGGTTTTAGAGGATGTGGAATTATCCCACTCGATCCAAATGTGGTTTTAAGTAAAATACCAGATGTCGATGCCAGTCAAGAGCAAGATCAGCGGCAAAATGAGAAGCACTGGACAACAACGTTACAGGAATTTCTGAAAGAAAGTCGGTTGGCGGCAACGCAAGATCTTCGTCCAAAGCGAGGTAAAAAGTTAAAGATCGCACCTGGAAAATCAATTGGACGCAAAGATTTGGAGGCTCCATCCACCAGCTGCGCTGACCATATAAACAGCGACTTAGAAAAAAATAGTGAAAGAGAAGATGAGACTGAATCAAACGATGACGATCTAGAACTCGAAGATGTGACTGATGGTGATGAAAAGGAAAACTGTGGTCAAGAGGATTTAGAGACTGATGCGGATTTAGTATCTAATGTTATACAGGGAACTTTTGTGTTAGTGAAATTTAATTGCCCTAAGAATGCCCATAAATATTATGTTGGGTGTGTCTTAGAAATTGTTGATGAAGCCAAAAACGTTTATTGTGTTAATTTTTTAAGGAAACAACAATCAGAGAAAACTGGGGTCCACTTTGTGTACCCCAATACCAAAGATCAGAGCTTAGTAGAGGGCCTCCAAATTTTTCAAATTATCAAGGATGTCAAATTCTTAAGACGCGAGAGATTTCAATTTCCCAGTTTGGGGAAATACGATGTTAGAATCGAATGAACAAAAAATGTTGTTACCTAGGTACCTACTCAAATATTTTTGACTTTCGACCTTAACAAATGCCAAATATTTTTGATTTTTAGACTTTTTAGAAATAGATTTTATTTTTTAAATGTGTTATGGTCTTTTATAATATTGAGTTGTATTTTCAAATTATGTTTTTGTATTTTTGAGAATAAAAATAAGAGTTTTCGTTATGTAAATTGCATTTTTTTTGGATTTTTGTGTTAAAAAACATATTTATAATTTTTTTCTGTCTGAATTCGCCCCATATATAGTGTGAAGAATAATTTACAGGCAAATTAAATGGGTGTCCATCTTCACCCCACACATAGGGGCGAAAGCGGACAACATTAGACAAAAAAAATGGGGTAACATTTTTCTTCAAAAGCTATATGAAATCACATTCTACAAATATGGAGGTGTATACATTAATTTTTTTGACAATTTTTGCCCTAATGGCGTGGGACTAATCTATAAAAAAATCCAAAAACTATCCGCCTTCACCCCAGATGACGGTACAGGTCAAGTTACACAGCAGCCAGCAACAATGTTCACGGTTTTAAGACCCTTACTATGACATATGTGATAGAAATATGGAAATGAACAAATACTTCAAGAACAAAAACGGACTATCAAAAGTCTAGAGTGAATAAACAGCCAAATCTCCTGTAAGCCGTACAAAATACATACTTACCTGTCCAGCTTCATATATCCTAATAATCCTAATAACAACCTATGTATGCCCCCTAAATGCAGACTACACTATAGCAAGGAACAGGTATTAAGCTCTACCATATCTGGTCTAAGAAGCCATCTTCTAAAGAACCCAGTATATAAGTACCACTATGAAGACTTCCTAAATATGTCTTTCAATGAATGAATTGTAATTTGTAAGTACCTTCCCTTACATTATGACATTGATATTGATTTATTTATGAAATCATATAGGCTCCAGATCTTTCAATGTAATTTCCGGAGCACAGAGAGTCTATGAAGGTTTGAAAAGAGATAAAATTAATTCACTGACAAGGCCTATAAAATTCCATAAAGGACCTAAAAACTATCAACACGCATAGAAAGTCCTGGAAAAGATGCGGAGCCTTTCCAAAAACTTTAACGCCCATTTGCAATTAAGTAGGGAGTAACCTTTCCGAACCGGACTCTGAAGTGTATCCAATTGAAACCCCCCAACTCTCAACCCGGTTTTTGAAACACTGCCCATACAAAGAGTGCGTTTTATAGTGGGAGCGGCTCGTGATAAATATTGGTATTATTCGGCATTTCGTATTAAAATTGTGCCACTTGGAATTCTCTACGTACCCTTCATAGCTAGCAACAACTTTAATAGTGGGAGCGGCCCGTGAGAACAAACGGCATTTCGTATTAAAATTGTGCCTCTTGGAACACATGTTCCCTAGACCTATTGGAGTGATTTGGGTCGCAGAGCCGGAAGTTCCGTCCCTTTAGGATTGAAAATGGCGCCAATTTTTAAAAATCACAGGAAATATATGTTTTTAGAGCGATTTTTACGTTTGGGGTGACGTTTTCGAGGTTTCCGACGGTGAATATGACAAAAATAATATCCAAAGCTAATTTCTGTGTGGGAAGCATGTTTAATTTATCATATATAGGCCAATTGTATGATATCTTTAACGTCCGACAAGATTCAAAGGTTTTGACCGATTTTCGTAGTTGAGGTGGGGTTTCTGAGATTCTTTTGGGTGAAGATTACCAAAAAAGACCCATTAAAGGCCTTTTTTATGAATTTTTATGTATTTTGAATAAACAGATCGAGGTTAACTAAGTGCAAAACTGGAACTTATTCATTGAATCCTGTTTTTAACTAAAAATTGTTGATTATTGAAACGTATTTACAAGTAAAAAGTCATCAGTCATCAAAGGGAAATGCCTCATCATCGCTCAGATCTCCTGTTGCAGTCGAGCTATAAAAAATATTTAGTTAAAACCATTAAAAATAAAACGGTGACACTGGTGACAGTCATGTTTATAATAAGCATGTACATATATACAAATAAAAAATAGTTAGAACTCTGTAGGGTGCAGGGAAGGCTGTTTCGTAAGCATGGGTACCTCATAGTCTCACAAGTTAACTTGCAGCCGCATTTTCCTACGATTGAGAACGCTTTCCCTTTTGATGGGATACAAGTTACGCAAGAAGAGGCGGACGGGTGAATCATCCTCCATGCGAAAGATATGGTGGAGCATGGAGCCCAGAACATCCTCGTCCAATCTTGAGATACTGACGTTCTGATGGTCATATATATTTTGTTTTTTTTTCTGAAAGAACTCGGACTGAAAGAAGGATATCTGTCAGGTGTTGGGGCGAAGCGTCGATATATAGCGACCAATTTGATTGTATTAGCACTTGGAGAAGAAAATTCACAAGCCCTACGGGGCTTTTATTGTTACACAGGTTGTGCCACAACGCCCTGCTTCAATTCTATTGGAAACAAGAAGGCGTTTATGACTTGGATGAAACGCCCGGACGTGACACCAGTTTTACTTGAACTCTCAAATTCACAAAGAGGAATAACAGAAAAAAACAATTTAAACTTTGGAAGAATTTACTACCGTTCTCTATGACCCCGAAGCACAGGAGAAATCCACTATTAATGTGGGAAAATATTTATTTTGTACCAAAAATAAATTACTGCAGTTCCTGTCCCCAATGAAGCAGGTCATGTGTTGTGGGGGCACTGCTTCTATCCTACTGAATGCCCTCCACATCCGTCAACTTGGGGATGGACACGAGGTAAAGTGGGTTGGGAACCAAAGTGGACCAAATAGGTGTAAATATGAAAGGAGCTCACAGTCCTAGGGAAATGCGATTGCAAGTGAACTTGTGAGACCATAAGGTGTTCATGCTTGCGAAACAGCCTTCCCTGCACCCTACAGTGTTCTAACTGTCAAGAACACTGCAAAAATCGGAGCCGAATATATATGTAAATGCAAATTTTATAAACGTGACTGTCAGAGTTTTATTTTTAATGATCTAACTAAATTTTTTTTTAATATCTCGACTGCAACAGGAGATCTGAGCGATGATGATGCATTCCCTTTTGATGACTTATGACTTTTTACTTGTAAATACGTTTCAATAATCAACAATTTTTAGTTAAAAACCGAATTCAATGAATAAGTTTCACCTTTGCACTTAGTTTACCTCGACCTGTTTATTCAAAATACTTAAAAATTCATAAAAAATAGCTATTTGTGTATTAAGAGCGCAAAATGATATATTGTCGATTGAAAGAGACATTTGCCGCGCTAATCTCTTGAAATCAACAATCAATTTGCGCTCGAATTACACACAAGATTTTTTCTACAATCGAGCAGTTCACATATTTCCAAAAATTTAAATTTTTCACTCAAATATAGATTATTATTTTAATCTTATGCCCAAATGAAAGATGTCATTTACTCGTTGTCATTGGATACTCTGAGCAATGCATATTTGATTTATAGTTTATAATTTGGAGAGCGAGCGTTTTTTTTATTTTGTCGCTTATAAGCGACAAATTGACATTCCTCGAAAAATATGACGTTTGCGTTGTCAAATAGGAGCGCAAATGCCTACTTTGGATATCGATTGTAGAAAAAGGTCTTTAATGGGTCTTTTTTGGTCATCTTCACCCAAAAGAATCTCAAAAACGCCACCTCAACCACGAAAATCGGTCAAACTTTCCAAGAAACTTTCGAATCCTGTCGGACGTTAAAGATATCATACAATCATGCTTCCCACACAGAAATTAGCTTCGGATATTGTTTTTGTCGTTTTCACCCTCGGAAACCTCGTAAACGTCACTCTAAACGTAAAAATCGCTCTAAAAACAGATATTTCCTGAAATTCGCCTCAATTTTGAAAATTGGCGCCATTTTCAATCCTAAGGGACGGAACTTCCGGCTCTGCGACTCAAATCACTCCAATACGTCTAGGGAACATCTGTTCCAAGAGGCACAATTTTAATACGAAATGCCGTTTGTTCTCACGGGCCGCTCCCACTATTAAAGTTGTTGCCAGCTATGAAGGGTACGTAGAGAATGAATCGGTGATCCCCACCGGAGCTCCCCAGGCTCCTATTGTCATGGTAGGGCTGGCTCACTAACCGTTAGGGTCCCAACAGCGCAACCCCATACCATTGTATGTAATACATATACAATGCCCATACATAATTCGATCAGCACGGTTAATACCATTAGGTTACGGGATATAGAAGATAAGAACAAAATGGATAGGCAAGTTATTTGATGCGGTGTCAGCCTCTCTCCATCCGCTCGGGTCCGCAAACCCCCTGAGGAGAGTGAGGATTTTTGCATTAATTTTAAATTAAACTGTTTTAACGGACAACAATGATGTATGTATTGATTGTTTCTATCCAGTTGGGTCCTGACGTTTATGAAATTACCCTTTATACGGCCCTGTTATCTAGTTAGCCTTTAAGTAGCTTCCCGCCACTGTCACCGTCAGCCATTCACGCCAGCCTTTTGCTTCGCCATCTTTCACGCTTTTTTACGCTTTTTGTGTTAAGTGCCGTATGAAAATTAAACACACTAGTTTCACAGTTTATGTTTAGTTTAATTTTGTTCAAATAACTACTCTTGTGTACATGCTGAAGCCGAAGGTAAGATCAAATAGTTATTTTGAAAAAATTCAATTAATTGAATTCAACTTAACCCTACTTTTCCTTAGCTTTGAGATGGACCCGGTGGCCCCCTTTCGAAAAGCCGCCGTGATCGCGGTACTGGTCCACATAACCATGTTATGTGCAGTCTTCGATATTTATTTCTATTCGCCAGTCGAACATGGAATGACACCACACCACACAGAAGGTGGAGTCCTAGCACAACGAGTCGTTCTGTTTGTGGCAGATGGCTTACGAGCTACGAGCCTCTATGACGAGCATGAGATACACGCCCCTTATTTAAAGTATGAACTTGTTAAATAAACTTCTTGAATTTTATTGTGGCTGTTGAAGGTCGATTAGAGAAAACGTTGGTGTGTGGGGCATCGCGCACACTCAGGTTCCGACAGAGTCACGACCAGGACATATTGCTCTTTTGGCAGGATTTAACGAAGATCCCAGGGCTATTCTGAAGGGTTGGCGATCAAATCCGGTAGATTTCGACTCGGTGGTAAATCAAAGCACGAACGCTTGGTGTTGGGGTAGTCCTGACATTGTAGACATGTTTAATAAAGGTAAAGGGTAATGCTAAGTTGTGCTTGAGTAGTAATTAGACCAGGAGCTCGCGTAGAAAAAAATCCCTGTATAAAAAGACCAAAGGTTAAGTGCACCAATGGGTGGGCTTTTACTTTCTGTAAGAAAACTGGTGGGGGGGTTCCTACATTTTAAGAATCCAGAGAATTTCGATAAATCTGCACAGTAGGGGGGTAAACTAATGCTTGTAGAAAGCGACCAAAATAAAGTTCAGATGCGTGCCTTGTGGCATTTGTAGAGTTTGAAAACGTTACCTTCATCCAGTTTGTTTTGAGTATTAGGGGAAGTATAGGGTGTTATGTCAACGTATGCTGTTATTGAATATTTAAATTCTGAAAAACTGATTGTGAGACTCGTCTGTACTTCAAGGCTGTTTATTTTGTTAATAATGGTGTAAATTGATGGGTAATAAAATATCAGGGTTGGACTGTGCATTGTAAACCATTAGAATTTTGGTATCACCAAAAGGGATCATCCGTCTGGAATTATTGTGGTACTTTAAATATCTTTGTTTACAGGGTGCACAAACCACTGTTGTTTCCTTCCTTGATTTTGTTTAGTCTATCCCATTGTAATTTGCATGTAGTACGTTGAGTCTGGTAGACATATATTTTTGTATTTTGTAAAGGAGCCATTGAAACAACTAACCATTGTTTGTATAGGGGGCAAGACCATGTTCTACCTGGGGCTAAACCGCGCATGGCCATCCGCCAATTACGGGCCTGGTACACACATTTAAACAAAACCAGGTTCGTTTAACTGACCTGTTTCCATTGACAAACACATCAGAATCGAATGACCTTGGAGCATGCAGATCTCAAGGTCTTTCAAATCTCTTTGGCAAATTTATAACAAAATATTTCAGGACCCTCCCCCAAAAGTCATTCAAAACGGAACAGATTAACATAAATAATTTTTTAAGAGCGTATAAGTTCATTTGTTAATTTAATATGAGAGTAGAAATATCACTTTCTTATTGTGTGATTATTATATTTTATTTTCAATTTTTGCAATAAAGAGGACTAAGACGTTTAGTTAGTCACCTTACTTTGAAGGGGAGTTTGAAATGTTATTTTCAACTTTTTTTGCAATGTGAAATTTAGGTATAGACAATGATAATAACATTTACTATGACGACTTGTTTGAAGATTGCAATAAAAAAAAACTATCCAAAATTAGTTCTTTTTGTGTATGTGTAGAGTTAGGTGGTGGAAGAATGGTATAAATAGGTAAATTGTTGATTATCCGTTTTGACATTGTTGCAAGTGACCGGCTGATTTGGAATTTTCGATCGTTAACATAATTACTTTATTTCTAGATGGGTTGCCACACATTCACATCGACTCTTACGATGCCGGCATGCAGGACTTTTCCGGCAAGGATAATGCCTCCACAGTTTTAGACTTGTGGGTTTTTGATAAAGTTAAAAAGTTTGTGGAAGAACAACCCCGTTCTCCATTTGCTTACAATGACTTCCGTGCCGAGGGAAATATCTTGTTCTTACATTTACTCGGATTGGACACTGCCGGACATTCCATTAAACCGACATCGAAGTAAGAATTTTATTGCTTGACACAACAAAAGACTTTTGACAAAATGTAACACACCACTCTTGTGTATTTTCAGAAAATTGATAGTGTGTTTGTTCATATATTATTTATTTATATTAGATATTAATTGCGTATTTCTTAGGGGTTACATAACTAATATCAAAGTTGTGGATGACGGAATTCAATCTACTGTAGAACTCCTCGACGAGTATTTTAATGATGGAAGGACTGCATATGTATTTACTGCTGACCATGGAATGACAAATTGGGGATCTCACGGTGATGGCTCGAAACATGAAACCGAAGTTCCATTCATAGCTTGGGGCGCTGGCATCAACACACACAATAAACCTATCAACATTAACCAAACAGACATAGCACCGTTTTTGGCATCTTTAGTAGGGATCAACATTCCTATAAACTCTTTGGTAAGAAATCAAAATAAGATGAAGTGCATTTGTTTTTGAATTGTTAAAGAAATCAGGAAGGAAGGAAAAGTTTTTGAAATTGCATGTACTTAACAAAACCAGTGTCTGCATCCCAATATCTGTGTCCCAATGTCTGCAGCCTACTTCCTTTGCGGCCCAATGACGGCGGCCTAATGCCCGATCATCGTTATAAACAGAAATCTTTGCATCCTTACTGTAATGTCTCTTTAAAAAATATCTACTTGGTTCTGAGCAATTGCAATACACTGTATTATATTCCACACATAATTTTCCTGACCATTATTTAAATGAAATTGTCGCTAGGTATAAAATAATGGCGAATTGAGATTGAGGTGGGGGTTAATGTTTTCCAGTTTATTTATCTACTTACCGAATATTATATATTACCGGAGTAGTATAGAACAACTTAAGACCTTCTGCAGAGGCACCTCTAAAAAGCGTTATGCGGGTAATTGGGCGCAAGCCTGGTGAGGGCCCAGAACAAGAGAGGGATAATAAATAAATAAATAAATAAATGAAGTAAATGAGTTAAAAGTCACCAAATAGCCCAAAAATTGTTGTGTTATTTTTCATCCATTGCATATTATAGTTTCTATGACGAAATGATTGAATAAATAAAGATTTTGCTCTACTACTAGCTGATCTCAAACTGGCGCTAGGTCGCTTGTATTGGAAGTAATGAGATGCAATGGTGGTGCTAGTGTTAACATAGCAACCCCCGCAAGTCAAGGTTTTTGTTACAAAATCTATAATCGCGCTAGCTATAGAAATTCTAGCGCAATCTTTCTTTGGCGGGAAATTTAAAATGGTGGTGCTAAGTTAACGGACCCGCACACTTTGTTTTATAGCGCATATGGTCAGGTGGGTAAATCAAAAGTTGCACTTTTTCACAATTGTGTAGCTAGATTCCTTTTGGCGGCCCATTAATTAGAAATCGGTAAAAACTTAAAGTAGGATTATTTATTTTTAGCTTTCTGGCAGCTGTGCATTAAGGTTTGGATTTAGAGAATATAGGCAACTGGTGATGCACATGTAATTCAATGGGGCGTGTATTGCCTCTGAACTTCATTCACCATTTCATAAGCAAGGGGTGTATATGATTGGAAAAATATGTATTAGGTAGATAGATGTACAGAGCATAGTTTCCATATAATATAAACTGATAAACTCATATTTTATATGTTTATAAATCTAGAAAACATGCGTCAAAAGAGTTCATACTTTAGGAATTAATTGCAAAAATTAGAGGGCATTTTAAGCAATACGAGTGTATGGGATCGGTAGCGTGAATACTTATCTATATTTTGGTACTTCATGTAAAGCTCAAAAGTTTTCATAATAAAAGTGGTGAATGAAGTTCTGAAAAATGGGCATGTAAACTGGCGAAATGGAAATAAACTACGCAGCTGTGACTAATATCGCGGTCAACAGTGTAGCTTCTTTCTCACAGAGGGTGCCACCATGAGTTTTATGAAATCAGTAAAAAATACGATAAAGACATAATAAGCGCTTTTATCTGGCGATGGAGTTGTTCTTACTTACTGTGTAATGGAGATAATAAAAGACAAAAATTTACGAGCAAAAAAAACTAGCAGGCTATGTAGTTGCCTATGTTAAATCATTTAGCGATTCTCTTTCAAGGTTGAACAGAGCGTGTAAATAGTAGAATTTGCTGACAGCAAAAAAAAGATCATTCACTGGTATATTTTTATTTTGTCAACCTTGCTTGGATATTTATTTGGTTTCCCTTTCCTATTTATTGCAAACGGTGTACCCTCTACCTACCGTTGTATGAAATAAACAATAGAAATGGGGATAGGTAACATTCCTTTACAACAAATATCAAAATTTTGCGTTATTTTTGAACAAAGGGTTGTATACTGTACTGTTGTTGATGTCTGGCAAGCGGCGACCTTGTGTGGGTGTTTATTTGCAATGCGGTTTGTATTCTTTATCTTTGCTTATTGCAGATTAAAATACCATAAATTTAAAATCCATACCTTGTTGCAAATTAAATTTTTTGAACTTCAATAGTAGCATTGAATAAAGCTCTATTCAATGATAGTACAGTACCTATTATATTAGTATTAGTTTAGTGTAATGTGTAATAATTGACCTATACAGGGTGATTCAAATTCGAGGGCGACCAGTTTACATTTGACAAAGTTGCGTATTTTTGATGCTTGACAAAATGCAGTTTTGAAACTGAAAAAATTCCGACTACTTTCGGAGAAAAACGAAATTTTGCAAAATCGTTTTTATTTTTTACCGAAGTTATTAAAACAGATATTTCAAAATAAATGACACATTATTATGACCACTTTTTTCCCTCTACAAGATGCTACTTTTAGTGCCTGAATACACTATGCGTTTTAACCGGTCCCGTTTGACCGGACCGTTTTGAACGGATGACTGCATCCAATGGATTTAAATGCGAGCGTTTACACTTATCTGGTTGCGTTCCGGTCGCCGCAAGTAATGTAAACGCACAAAACCTTCCGGTTTCGCAGGATGCGTTTTGAAAGGATGCGTTTAAAACGCATAGTGTATTCAGGCACTTAAATTACAAGTTTGACGTTTCCTCTCCAGTCAACCATCTTTGTGTTTTCTTTTATGGAAGCAATTTTGAATTTTTGTGTCATTTGATAAAGAATTTTTTTCTGATTTCAAAAATATAAAACATCATCTATTTTTAATAAGAAATAACGCTATTAATTCGTAAAAACGCAAGAAACTACTTACGTACGTTACTTAAGACAAAGTTTTCTAGGCAAACAAAGATATTTTACAAACATTAAAAAAATTGATGTGTACATTTTTGAAATCAGAAAAAAATTCTCTATCATATGACACAAAAAGTAAAAATTACTTCCATAAGAAAAAACAAAGTTGATGATAGTTAACCGGAGACGAAATGTCGGATTTAAAATTTTAAATTAGCATCTTGTAGAGGGAAAAAAGTGGCCATAATAATGTGTCATTTATTATTAAATATCTTTGTAAATAACTTCAGTAAAAACAAAAACGATTTTCAAAATTTCGTTTTTTTTCCGGATATCTCCTAAAGTAGTCAGAATTTTCAGTTTCAAATCTGCATTTTGTTAAGCATCAAAATACACAACTTTGCCAAATGTAAACTACCTACCTATCCTATCCTCTTACAGTTCCCGAGATCGGAGATACCCATGATGGCCCCCGAATTAGAATCAGCCTGTATATTACTAATTTACAAAAGACCATCCCTCGAATTTAAGACATGGGGAAGAGAGATACAAATGTACCTATATTGAGGTATAAACGGCTAAAAAATTTTTAAAAAATCGGTATACCGTATGTCCTCGGATTGACTTTATAAGAAGAAAAACTTTTACTATACTTTTTGACAAAAATGCATAATCTCCACAAAAGCTTTTGCTTGTTCTAATTCGAAATTTCCCTACCGTTATACAAAAAAAAACGAAAATATGGTTGAACTTTTTCCAAGTCCTAAAAGTCAAAACGCGTCTCTACTGTAATAACATTTCGTTAATTACAAAGTCTTCGCTACCTGTTATTTGAATAGGCACTCTGGATCGATATAAGTATAACAAACACACTTCGTAATGACATTGAATAAAAACATCTTTATTCAATGGTAACAATGTAAAAGAATTGAATTTCCAAAGGAGTTTCCTTAGAAATGTCGGCGTTTTACCGTTAACTGAAGGAATCGAGAGTTTTAGTGAGGGCCCTTCCAAACAAAAATCCCCTGTCGCCACTTGTGAACCAATTTTACGACCTTAATTTAGAAAGTCCCCCATGCCGCGATTTTTACTTCATACGTTATGTTACAAGCGGTTCATTATTCTCCTCAAGTTATGTGCGGTAGAGAACTAATTATAATTTTGTTAACCTAGCAGTCTGTAAGGAGCCCTGAACAACCTTGCGTTTGTGTTTTGTATCTTCTTGTCGTGTGGTTAGGCAAGTCAAATTGCATTTTGTTTAAAGCTCCCTCTGTGTTGTTTGAGGCCCACTTAAAGAGAGTATAATGATTTAAATATTTGTATAGAAAACTGCTGTAGTTACGCTACTCATTATTAGGTACCAGCACAGTCTAACGGAAAAAACTTTGTCCTTTACTATGGGTACTTCTCTTTTCAGGCAATCCCCGCCTTAAGGGACTTTAAAGAGGTTTTTTTTTTTTAAATATCGGGTTTGGTGTTTTTCATATAGTAGGACGTAGGATGGGCAATATCAATCTATATCTCTTATGATTAGTTACTCTTTGTGCTGGTAAAGTTGCAAGTGTTGTAACTTTCAGGCATCCGCATCTTGTCCAGAAAAATGTGCTACTTTAACCTAACGGTCCTTTTGTTACCTATACTGTGCATGCTCCTTTGTAAACATCAGGATTAACTCCACAACTCTCAGAGATTTGCGAAATCTTCGGAAACTAAAGCCTAAAACTCTTCTGCCATAACATTCCCTAGTCACACTATGCAGTATCCACCGAGTAGAGGCAACAGTATTGGAGGGGTGGCTGGTGCTTAAATTTTAAATTTAAATTGCTTAAATGCTCACCTGACCGAGCATTGGAATTTAAGCTTTTTTTGTGGAATTATGCAAATTCCATATTTTGTTACAAAATCTTGACATTTGCTTAGACTCCCAAAATTAGATCGGCAGAAATATTTGATTCGCATTTGTGTTCCAGGGTGTTGTACCGATTGATCTGCTCGACGCCTTGCCATCAGAAAAAGCTCATATTTTGTACGCCAACAGCCGTCAATTAACCGAGCAGCTCCTAAGGAAACAAGGTACCTTTTCAAAAAAAGGCACTAGATTGATGTCCAAACTGGTGTATCCAGATAGCGAGCCAGAAGCATTACAACGTAAACTCGATAGAATTCATAGTGATATCCAAGAGCAAAATTTTGATGATGCGGTAAGTGTATAGCTCAGTTTATATCTCGCTAATGGTGAGGTGTTTTTTTTAGATCGCTAGTGCACTCCAAGTGATAAAACTGTGCAAGAATCTAATAAAAAATTATAATACAAGGCATCAATTGTACCTACTGGGTTTGGTTGTTACTGTGTTCCTGGGGTGGATTGTGCATCTTGTAATAATGATTATTAAAGCGAGTAGATTTGGTAAAAAGCTTTGTATCGAACGTTTTAGTATAACACACATTCAAACATTGAAAATGTTCGAGTCCATAATATATTCTACACTACCAGTGGTACACTTACTCGTGTTTGGTAAGTTCAAAAAAATTGAGGTCTTAAATAAATTAGTTATTCCAGTTGGAGTGTTGCCAACAGATTATTTATACACTGCGATGATAAATAATTATTACGCAATCGCGATAAATCAACACGTTCTCAGTTTAATTTTTGTGTTCGTTTGGCGATCGAGCACGAGGACTCACCTGATGGAATTTATTAGATATTCCTTAGGGATTGTGTTATTGGTAAGAGTTCGCTCTTTATTACAGTTTACGAAAGTGTAATTGTAGGTGGCATCGTTCTTCGACCGTTCTTATATGTGTATCGTTCCGATCCTCTACTTTTGGAAATCTTTTTATGAAATGGACCTTTTCAAAAATTTCGCGGAGTGGCGTAACCATGTAATTGATTTGATGCTTCTGGCAGCCTGCCCTCTTTTTCTAGAATTGCAAACTGAATTCAGCTACATCTACTTGTAAGTACAAAACATGTGCAAGTCAATTTTTAAAACTAACACATACTTCATTTCAGAATGATCGCAGCCTCTTTGTGGGTAGAATTTTACTTCCGGTTTTCAAGGAGAAAGATTCCATTTATTGAAAGATGTCTTTTTGTTGGCCAATTTTTGTTATTAGCCTTTGCCTACCTCAATGTCCTCATGGTAAATTACACTATTACAAATGGGTACGGATTACTAACGATTAATCAGTTAATGTCGTGGATTTTACTAGGTAAGTTTAAAAAGAGAAGAAAATTTTTGTAATTAATTTTTTTTAGTGGTATCCCCAATTATTCCGACTATTTTCTATAAGAATTTGGACACTAGAATTTTGAGTAGCGTGTTGGCATTAGCAGTTCCGTATACACTTATGGCCATTGGATTTGAACACATCTTCCTGGGTTTGTTTATGAGAGTTATTGTAAAGTGGTCTAGCACAGAAAAGTCCCGTCTGCAACACGCCAATATGAATCAACGTTTAACCCTATACAATACTGGTGATCTTCGTATGATAGAATATACATTCTTCCTGGTAAAATATGCAAAGTGTCGAATACATTTTAATTTATTTTTTACAGCTGATGTTTGTTATGTTCGGTTATTTTGGAGTTGGAAACACGGCGAGTATGAATTCATTTGATCCAATGTGGGTCAGGTGCTTCGTGACGATCTTTAGTCCCCATACAATGGCCGGCCTAATTTTGATTAAACTTACCATTCCGTTCTTAATTGTTCTTTGCGGATTCAAGAATTTGGTTGGCAGAATGATGGGTTCTTCTCACTTTTCCTTTCTTGTTCTGATGTTCTTTTGCGATTTAATGGTTATTACTTTATTATGTTTTGTAACAAATGAGGGCTCCTGGCTACAAATAGGCGTCAGTGTGTCACGATTCGTTACTGTTAATGTTGCTATAATAGCAATAATTGTACTCTATCAGATTGCTAGTTGGTTAATGACGTTTGAATGTGTATTTTTACGCCAAATGTGCAAAAAGTTCTTACGAACTGATGCTTAAATTTACATCACTGAACTTATGTGATTAATGGCTGTGGAAAATACTAAGACTTAATATTAATAGAAAAAATTCAGTATTATTTTTTCTAGAATTTACATTTGAGTTTCTTCGTTTTTGAATTTGAGTTCCTGAGTTTTTGAGTTTGTGTTTAATCTATGTTTCTTTGTATTCTAGTTCTAGTTCTAATAAATATGTTTCATTGACTTTTGCTTCAATTTTTTTTACCTTATTTATCGCTTATATAATTAAAGTTGCTTTTCCATATTATGGAAATGTGCAAATTTCATTGCCAACAGAAGTCAAACATTTCCATGTGGTATCTATTAAAATTATTGGAAAAAGCTTCTTGGATAGGGACTGATGCTTATTATGCACTTTTAGTTCAAAGTGTAGCTGTGGAAGATGCTATTGATCATGAAAACCTAGTGATCCTATAGTCTTATTAGATCGTCTAAGGCAAGTATATATAACATGAGGTGGTGTACGATATAATGAACTATTAAGGCTGGACAGTACGCCCGTTCCGTTACCCGAAAACGCTTGATTTCGTTGCACGATATCTGAATTCTGAGTGAAGATGAAGAAGGGGCCGAATATTCCTGCGAAAGGTGAATGCTTTAGCTAGACAATAACGCCGGGATTTACTAAAATGTTTTAAAATGATCTTTGTTTTAAGAGCAACGTCGATGGCTGTTAGGGTGTCATATTTTGGAAAAGAAAAAAAGAAAAAAATTTTCCTGGCGTTATTGCCTAGATATTAAGTTTACGAGCTTATCCTAATTTTGGAAATTGTTCCAACTTCATTTATAGATAAGTTATCTTGGAAAAACAACTTAAAAGTTTTCCTCAAAAGCGCGAAAAGATAGCTTCCGCCGCGTGGCTGGTTTTATGCAGATAGAAAATCTGCATTATAATTGGACTAAGTTTATGTTTCTACCATCGAACACAAATTTAATATCATTTAATAACCAAATTTGGGAATTGACAATAGGCAACTTTACATACTCCGTTCTGTATGTACTGTCCTGCAACGCCCCACTATGGTTGACCTATGAAACAAGCCTTAGGTTTTACGTCCGGTATCAGCAACAAGCTTAGGGTTGGTGCGTAAATTAGCTCTCATAAATAGTAGGTCCCATGATGATGGCTGGTGGGATCATCATATCCTATGCTAAAGTCCCTAGATTGGTTCTAGGGACTTTAATCCTATGCCAGATTAAGTAACTATATTGAACTGGGAAACGTTAATTATAGTAACTATCCCTGAAAAGTACATGATTAGATCTTAAGATCGTTAGTCTCTTCATTGAGTCTGGCTCCAGGACGGTGGTTTTAGAAGTTTTTCTGAAATGAGTAAGATGATACTAAGATGAACCTCAGATGTAATATAGTAGCTCCTTGCTGGTGGTAATCCATAAATAGCAATAATAAGTATGCTTCAATAAACAATATTTAATAACTGTAATAATATGCAAAAGTACAGCAACTAATACATCAAACATTACATATCTTACTTACTACTAGAGGGCGCCAGTAACCTACCTACTTTACTACAATCAAAGAGTAAATTATGGTTACTCTTTGCTACAATTCTTCCCCCTAAAATAGCACTTATTCTTAACTTAATCTTACAAATTTAAACTTTGAACAGGCTTAATAACCCTTTTAGGCCTTTCATTAATGTTTAAAGCAACCTTACTAGGATGACCATTACCGTTTTTTAAGACTTCATCATTGACACTTTTTTCTATATCTTTCCCTACATCTATTGTATTTTTTTCACCTTCTGACTCATTTTTTGTTTCTGAAACAATAGGCTCTTTGTGAATACTTCCATATTATAGGAATTATACTTTCCTGCACTACGGGTATCTCATTAAGAGTAGGGCTAAAACTTTGAACACTCTCTTTAGGGTCAATTAATTCCTTGTTAATCATAACACCAGCTTTCCTCATTTGATCAACATGTCTTTTGCAAACCTTTTTTTCTATTAATGTTCTACAAAAATAATGTCTGTTTCCTAAACATTCAACGACCTGTGCTTTTACCCAAGTTGGGTCATTTGGGCATTTATAGTCTCGAATCCACACCGTATCACCTACATCAAAGAGAAAATTTCGTTTTCCGCTATAATTTGTTATTTGCCTTTCAGTATTAACTTCAGCTTTGCTTTCCCTTAATACGTCAAATCTAGTTCTTAACTCTCTTTTTAGCATTAACTTTGCGGGAGTTTCACCTGTCGTACAATGAGGAGTGACTCGATAACTAAATAAATATCTGGAAACCAAAGTTTACAATTTGAATGTCCCTGTTAGAAAGGTCTAACATAGCTTTCTTTAAACCCATTTTAAATGATTTTACGCAGCTCCATTTGATGAGGGGTGGTATGGTGCGGTAGTAGGTAATGTGTTTAATTTTGTTCATTTCACATAATTTTTCAAACTCAGCAGAGACAAGTTGAGGTCCATTATCAGATATTATTTTCTTAGGCAAGCCAAATCTTGCACAAAAATCTTTTAACCTACAAAGAGTGTTATGTGTATCAATTTTGTTCATTTGGTAGACTTCAGGCCACTTTGAATAAGCATCCAAAATTATTAAATAAACTACCATTATTTGGGCCTATATAGGAAGTCTAAATGGACTTTTTCCAGAACCTCTCTGCATTGATCATATACTTTCTTAGAGTAGCTTTGTTCGGACTACTAGCCACTTTATTACATCAGAGGTTTTCGAAAAAGATTATAAAAAGAATATCTGGCGCAAACCTCTGCGATGTATCTCTACTACGGGATAGGGTGGGTGTGAGGCATTCTTTCGTGAAGCCTATAACCATTCCGCATTTCTCCATCTCTCCTATATCTATAATGGTGTGGAGTTTTTTTAAATCTTTTAATAGAGATTATACGCGATTTCCCCCTATTTTTTTCGAAGCATAGTTTCCTACACAATCCGTGCTTGAGACCACAGTTTCCACGGGCGGTGTATTTTTAAATTGCAACGCAGAGCTCAAAATACAATGCAACATGATTGTTGGATCTCTTCTTCCTTAAGTACCACGGCTCATTGACGATAATCCTCAGTATCTTATTTTGCCACTTCTGTATACTATTTATGTGGCTCTGACTAGTGCATCCCCACAATTGGGTATTATCAAAAGTTTTAAATCAAGCTAATTTTTGTTTTATTACACTAAATAAACCATCATAGTTCATTTGTGTTTAACGCTATTAATTATTATTAACAAATCACCGAATAATTAAACAAATAAATTTGAATAATACGAAAGGGACGCGTGCGTGAAGGTAGCCAGTACACGATAGCCAGTACGCGCCAGTACATCAGTACTCTGTAGTACCGTTTGAGTACTATCTTAAAACGACAGCAAAAATTTACTACCTATGAAGAACGCCGATATTTTTGGCCACCGTCCATATGCCGATAGCCAGTACACGGGAAATTAATAACCAGGGCATAAGCAAACAGCAGTACTATTTAGTACTGCTCATGACTGATTCAACGTGCGGTTCATCATAGGATTACACTAGTACTGTCTACTGTCTAAATCCCGCTAGCCAGTACATGGAATATTTATTTATTTAGCCTTTATTTATTTAGCCTTTATTTTTTGAGTGGGCGGGGTTTCAGCCAAGGCTGCTCTACCAACCCAACCCACTATACATTTACAAATATCCATGCCCGAACCCGGATTCGAACCAGGGACCCTAGCACCACAGTCCAGCTTCAACTGAACTGCGCCACACAGGCCGGCATATTGATGTACCTACCTACCGTACATAAATAAACATACGAGTTTGTACTTTCTAGGTAGTAAATGTAAAATACAATGCGATCAAAAATGATTGGCTGTCTAGTCGCTGTTAGAATTTTTGTGTACATGGGAAATCGTATTTAAGGGCCGATTCTACAATGATGCAGGTATATACCGAGAATAAGCTATACCTAGAATAACTGTCAACGTTTGCGTTGGTTACAATTGTGTCAACCAATGAGATACATGTTGCTATGGCAGTTATTCCAAGGATATCTTATTCTGCGTAAAAGTGTAATTGTAAAGCTGGCCCTAACTTGTACTTCCAAAGGCGAGTCGACAGCCAATCATGTTTGATCGCCCGATATTAAACGAGTGTGTAAGTATGCAGGGGGCCCTAACGAAAATTCGACCCTCCTTTTCTGGAAAACCGGGCATTTTTCGGAGAAGTTCCGAAACAGCTCAATTTGGATTTTGAGGGAGACGAAAGATCCGTGAAGTTAGCACGGTCATTAAAGTCACTAACGACGGTACATGATCACATCGTTAGTAAAAGGAGGGTCGAATTTTCGTTGGGACCCCCTGAATACTTGCATATTCGTTTAATATCGGGCGATCAAAAATGATTGGCTGTCGAGTCGCCTTTGGAAGTTCAAGTTAAATACGATTTCCCATGTAAACAAAAATTTCAAAGGCGACTAGACAGCCAATCATTTTTGATCGCATTAAAAGCTATCACACAACTAATTCTATTTACATTTACTACCTAGAAAGTACAAACTCGTATGCTTATTTATGTACCGTAGGTACATCAATATTCCATGTACTGGCTAGCGGGATTTAGACAGTAGACAGTACTAGTGTAATCTTAGGTATCTAAGAAATGAACCGCAGGTTGAATCAGTCATCAGCAGTACTAAATGGTCCTGCTGTTTGCTTATGCCCTGGTTATTAATTTCCCGTGTACTGGCTATCGGCATATGGACGGTGGCCAGTACAAGGTAATCCTTAAAAGTACCACTCAGTTGATTGGATATATATTTGCTACATAGGAAGTACGAAATCGTACTATCGCTTATTTATGTCCCGTACATCAATATCCACTGTACTGGCTATCGAGATTTGGAAGGTAGCCAGTACTAGTGTAATCCTAATGGTATCAGAAAACTGATTTTACATTTAATCAATCCTTAAGCAGTACTAAATAGTACTGCTGTTTGTTTATATCCTGGTTATCAATTTATCGAGTACTGGCTAGCGGAATTTGGACAGTACAAGGCAACTCTTAAAGGTACCAAGAAACTGATTGTGTATGTATTCGTACCCAAGAAGTACTAAATAGTACCGTTGTATATTAATGTGCGGGTTAACGATATCCAGTGTACTGGCTAGCTTCCAAATCCCGCCAGCCAGTACATAAAAATATCGGCGTTCTTCATAGGTAGTAAATTTTTGCTGTGGTTTTAAGATAGTACTCAAACGGTACTACAGAGTACTGATGTACTGGCGCGTACTGGCTACCTTCACGCACGCAAAGGGACGTTAAACAACTGCTCATAGGCTGTCAATAAAGTGACGTAATCGCTCTCATAGCAACGCATATGTCCTTAGTTACAGCAAAGAGTGGGTACTCTTTGGTTACAGGTTTAAAAATTCAAAGGTCACAAACTGAACTACTGTAGCTTTACCGAACTACATGGAAGATATCTTTTCTCCAAATATTTAACGGCAGACTCAGCATAAGAAAAGTTGCCGACATAGCCCTCCCCGCCTTCTTGAGCTCTTGCGAATCAGTAAATGAGTTGGTGTGCTTATTATTTTATTAAAAAATAATTGTATAAAACCGCTTGTAAAAATACCATTGGCAAGTGATCTAATTTTAACATCAATTAGTAAACATTCAACAGGTAGACTTTGCTGTCTTGCACCCAAGGCCTTTCAAAGTTCAATTTCTACAATTATTACTTCCCATGGCCGGATTCTTGATGTACCGTAAGTTACACAATACAAAATATATTTAAAGTGATGTTATTACTACTGCAAGCTGCATTTCTGATGATTAAAAGCGCACATGAAAGTAAGATTCATATGTATCCATGTGCAATGATTACACACTCACTCTATCAGGTGCAAAAATCCAGTTCCAAGATGATCAAAGAAATTGCATACATTGAAGCACATGGTCATCTTAAAATTGGGGTGCAATGATATATTGGTGTCAAGATTCCTACTTAAAAGTCAAGTGTGACCGGTTGCAAAAAATGTTTCAATTCACTAATTGAATGAAAACACGAATTTAAGAAAATCTTTACTTACAAAGAAAACTACATCAAAATGACTTACTTATTAACGAATACGAAACTTAAAATTATTACAGTTCTGTTTTAGTCTTATCTTTACCCTTCCTATCATAACCCTTCAGTTCTGAGGTTGCATGTTTTGCAATATACTTGATGAAATCGTCCAACTCTCGGCCACCTTCATAACGAACTGGCGACTTTTTGTTATCTTTAGGAAGCCAGTATAATGTGGGGAATCCTTTAACGTCAAACAATGGTGGCACATCATTAGCTGTCGCGTCCATTTTCACAATGGCCACTTCTTCATTTTCTAATTTCTTTGCGAGGTCGTCGTAAATGGGACTTAATTTTTTACAATGTCCACACCATGGAGCATAAAATTCGATTAAGGTGTCCTTTCCGTTATTGATAACAACCTCGTCGAAGTTTTTGCCAACAGCAATCTTCACGGGTTCGTTGTTGCTTTCGGGAATTGCCTCCGATTTAACATACACTTCCAATTTCTCGGCAATTAGATCCTTCACGAATTTCTCGAATGTCTCAATCCTTCAATGAAATTATTACTAAAGTAGATAGAGAAATAGACTAAAGCTTACGTAAACTCATCGCTCATTACAAACTTCTGGTCTTTGGCATTTTTGGCAAATACCACGGGTTTGTCTCCTTTGGCGTAGTCCATGCCGAATTCGTTTAATTCCATTTGGAAAATGTCCTTGTTACTGATGGCGAAAGTGTACTGCTTGTAGTTTTTGGCCACCTTCAGAATTCGGTTACGCCAGTAGTTTGTGCCCTTAGCATTTTTCACGTAATCAACATTGTAGTAAGCGACGATTAATGGAGATTTAAAGTCCGCTCTGTTGTCAGATGTACGGTGCCCAACAAGACCATGACTGGGGAAAAAAGAGAAATCTATTAATAAATGGCCATATTAAAATGTGTGTAAATGTTAGTTCAAATAACATTTTTTTTCTATGGAGTAATTTTCAAAAATGTTGTATGTATTTCTATTTTTGGAAAAATTATCAATGTTCGATAGTTTTGTTCTTAAACACATACAGAGTGTATGCACCAAATTTCATGAAATTCTGATGACCAAGAATACCAATGAATGTTTTTTTAAATTTTCAAAAATTTTGTATTCATTATTTTCATGTTGCAAAAAATCTTTTGTCTGCGCCCCTGCATTTTTCACAAAATCAAAAAGAGCATACCCAAAATTCTAGTTTTTTTACCACATCAGTTGTCATGGCAACTACTCTCAACCAATTGGGCTGTGAGCTTTAGGTTTTGTGTAAGTACTTACTAGTTATTGGTAATGAATTCCTTGATGCTATCCGCATCTGCCTTGCCCGAATATGTTACACTATCATCTTCAAATTTGTTTGCGAGTATAGCAGGCCGAAATAGAACAATACCATTTCTGAAAGCAAAGTTGTAGTTCATCTCGACATGCGCATGGAATACACTTACTTAACTCCTTGTTTGTCCAAGACCGTTTTGTGAGTAGAATGCGCGAATCGGACCTTTTCCCTCAATCTATCAGATGCTTTCAAGAACGCGATCTTTAAATCGGTTTCCTTTTCGAAGAAGCCTACGACGGACACATCGTTTTCGGCTGTGAGGAATTTGTTAAAATCGGCGACCGACGAAAGCTCCTTCGAGCTAGGACCGACCTGGCCTTTCATGTATTTAACGAGACCTACAATTAAGCCATTATAATCTACGTACACGAGCAGTCTGAGCACACATACCTGCTGCTTCTCTCGGCCCATTGTAGTCTTGAGAAATATCGCCGTTCTTAAATATTTTCAAGGTTGGATACCCGCTAACTTCGAATTTCGAGCAAGTTTCTTTGCCGGCTTCTGTACAGTCCACTTTAACCAACGTGACAGGCGGATCATTCCTTAGTAGATCTTCGGCGGCCTTCGCAAATTCCGGCTTCAATTTCTTACAATGCCCACACCTACATACAAAAAACCCTTGAATTTCTCCTCCAATAATAGGTTCCACTTACCAAGGAGCATAAAACATAACCAGTGCTACTTCATAATCCTTCATTTTCGATTCAAAATCGCTGTCTCCTAATTCAACTACATCTTCTTCTTTAGCCAAAGCGGCACAAATAACCGCGAGGAATAACCCTAACCGTAATCTATTCATTTTTTTTACCAAATTCGAGGTAAAAAAGCACCACACCTGAACTACCGGCAAATTTTCACCAAAGATTGAATGGAAAGACGTGGCCAATCTTCGCTTATAAAGAAACTAATTAACGATAAAAGTGCGCATGACCGCTAACGCGCGTTGGCGCAATCCCATTGGTCCAAATCGTAATTTTCAAAATGTAATCTCATAAATTATACAAAATACCTACTTTAAAAGTAAAAGATAAGGGTACTATTTCCTGTATTGATGTTTTTTTTACGTGGCATTCCGAAATTAAAATAAACAATTAGTAAATAACGGACTTAACCGGCGGAATACGTACAGGCAGATTAGATTTGCCACTAGCGTTAGACTCCCGCCGTTTCGACTTTCATTGTTGGTGGCCCCGAATAGGCGCGACACGTGTTGATTTGTTTAAAAATATTTGCAAACATTCTTCCAGAGCGTAGAACGTGGTACCTGTCTAAAAGGGAAAGGTTGGTAAACTGGTAAACTAAAAAGCAGGCACTTATGCATTAAAACAATTGACAATAATGCACCTACTTACATGTGCACTAATGACGCAGTAATTTACATGTGCGGAGGTTCTTCTGTGTAGGTACAGGTCATGATGGCTAAGATGTCTGCCTGAAACATGGTGCTATGATGACCAAGGTGACTTTATAACTCTTTAGTCAAGACAACCCCTTTTCGTTCACAATTCCATCCATCGCATCTCTTTAGTAGAGATTCATCAAGTCAAGTAGGTTGATCAGTTTCCAAAGCATTAGTTGACTTAATTTAACAATCAAAACTATCTCAAAAACATAATACTTGACTCTTGACTTGATTTTCAAGTGGTGCTACTTTTACTTGACATGATATCAACTGATTTAGCGCTCCTTGATTTCTAGATATATACAGGTAAATAAACTTGTAACAAATATAACAAACGAGCTCCTCTGAGTCACTGAAAATTAAATTAGTCTTTCTTGGGTGAGGACATAATACTGAAAACAGAATTGGAAAATTCTAGAATTCGCGAGTTATCATGTACATAGACTGACGGTCCAAAATAATGAACTCGCTAATAATGTGGAACTAAGCTATAGTCCATCTACAAATTGAAACGGAGAACAATTTCTGTAGATTGCAGAATATACAAAAGCCATATTATTATAAGTAGTATAAAGGTCTCTTGCATAGTGAAATTACGTTTTGGGAGGACTTTTGAAACCGCTTTGCCGATTTTAGTGAATCCTGAATACATTTTTAAAGGCTTTCAAAACTATAAAAAGGGTTTTTTGAATTGAAAATGGTACCTAATTGGACTTCTAAAGACAAAACCTTCAGGGTTTGAAGGCCCTTAAAAACGTTTGGTGCTTTTTAAATGGAAACACTCAAGAACTCATAAAAGCGTATTAAATGTCTAAGAAAAGTTTCGCTTTCAAATTTTGATTTTTGAGCAATCATAAGTATGTATCCTGATATGTAGGCAACCCGGCATACTCCAACGTTTGAAAAAGCGGCCATGTTTTTTACATATAGAACACGTCCAACGCTATCGGTAGTACCAGGAGAACAGAATCCTCAAGAAGACAATTCCTCTATGTGTAGTTTTAACGTTAAAGTCGGTTCCTGCAATTAGTAGTTTATCCAACCAACGTTAGATGTCAGAACGATACTATTTTAGCAGAATTTTCAATTTAGAAAAAACGAATTATTGTTTCTAATTTTGCTATATTTTGTTACATTTATGCAGTGCGTAGATTTATACATAATTGGCGACAAATTTAACCGGTTACGCGCGTTTCCTGTTGCCAATTTTGCATATTAAAAATGAATTTTTGTTTACGCGCGGAACTTACGAAAAGTTTAATGCGTAACCAGAGCTGGGCAGTATTCGATTTTGTAAATACTTTTTAGTATTCAAATACTTTGCAATTAAATACTTTTAAGGAAGCAGTATTTGTTTTTGTAACTCAAATACTTTCACAAACATTTAGAATTCGAATACTTGGCAAAGTATTTGGATACTTGAATTCGAATACTTCTCAAGGTATTTGAATACATTGAGAAGTATTCGAATACTTCGCATAGTATTTGAATACTTAACCTTCCTTTTTTTTACCAAAAATCGACTACTCACATTCTATAAGAAAATTTTTTTTCCGGGTCGATCTGAGACAATTTTTTTTGCGGGCCTCAAAAAAGGCAGTGTATAACCTTCCTTTTTTACCAAAAATCGATTACACCAAAATTTCAAAGGGCTGTAACTTTTGAAATAGTAGCCCAATCTTGGAACTGTTTGAAATTATGGTTTCTACAGGCCACATTCTATAAGAAAATTTGTTTTCCGGGTCGATTTGAGACATTTTTTTTGCGGGCTTCAAAAAAAGGCAGTGTTTAACCTTCCTTTTTTTACCAAAAATCGACTACACCAAAATTTCTCGGGAAAACACTTTTTCTTATTATTTTTGGTGCGTAGAATCCAAAACAATTCGTACTTTTTCGATCAGACTTCTCAATCAAATGTTATACACTAGAAACCAATTTCGAAAGAAAATTCAAAGGGCTGTAACTTTTGATCTAGTAATCTTCAAACTGTTTGAAATTATGGACTCTCGTGTCATGTGCACGACGTACTATCGCTTTGAAAACTGGTAGTACACGTATTCTTAAGGATATAACTGGTATAAGAAAGGTCCTGGTAGGTACCTCCTATATAATAATATAATAATAATAATACGCTTTTACTCCCCTTAAATTTGTATATAACAATGGACATATAAAAAAAGCTAACCCCATACAAAGTATAACTTGATTTTTTAATTAGTATTAAGCCTTTTATCTAGTATACTATTTTAAATTTTTAATGTATTTGAGTGACAAGTAATTGAATACTTTTTACTGTATTCGAATACCTTTGATAGTATTAGGATACTTTTGAAAGTATTCGAATACATTCTAAAGTATTTGAATACTTATTTTTTTAAGTATTTGAATACTTTTCTATGTATCTGTATCTAGTATTCGCTTGTGCTGGACGTAAAAGTATTTAGTATTCAAATACCTTTGATTTGTGTAAAGTATTTACTATTTAGTATTCAAATCCTTTTTGAAAGTATTCGGCCCAGCTCTGTGCGTAACGCATATATAGTCCTATAGTATAAAAGGTTTTTAGACTTTTAAGTGGCCTCTTAGCTTCAATGAAATACGCGTCTCCCCCGTTTTCCTTCGCAAGGGTGGCAATAACTCTGCACAGCAACAAGAGGAAGCTGGCCTTTGTCATGGCCAAAAACCTCTTCGGCGGCATCCGGGTCCAACTGCAGATGACCATCGGGGTATCACGAAACTCTTTGAGGAGCTACAGGTGCCTTACCACACCTACAACCTACAAGAGGAGAAACTTCTGAAGGTGGCAATACGGGGCCTTCGCGTAGAAACCTGCATAAAAGATGAAGGCGGAAAAGACCGACAGGACTCGACGAGCCCACACACTATACAGTCCCGAAGTACTAGACGTCGCCGCCCTGAGAGATGTGCCGTTGCATTATCGTCTCCCGACGATGTTAGAGCTGGACCCGGCCCATAATCTCGTTCTCCTAGAACTGGGCGTTATCGGGCCGAACACGGCAGACGAAGTCGAGATGAGGCGTATGTCTTGGCTCGCCTTTCGAAGTCGAAACGATGACGGACGATCCAAAGGTAATCAAAAACGTCGCGAACCACGAAGCCGGGGCCGACGAGTTTGTAAAAATCGCGCAGGCTGCCCTACGAGACGCGACGAAGTCGTTTCGAGAGCGCCGAGACGATTACCGCCTTCCGGGTTGGATTCGAAACCTAATCCGGGAGAAGCGCGCTTCCGGTGTTCGTGAGATTGCACGTTCCAAAAACTTCAAGACCGCCATCCGCTACTTCAGAAACGAGTCTTGGGAAAACGGCCTGCGATCCTTGAGTGAGGAGGATTGCTCCCTCTGGAGATGGCAAGGGCGCTGCGCCGCTCCATACCAAGATCGTGCCCATCGCACGGAGTAGGAGGATTAGTGTATACGGGCGCCGAGAATGCCGACGCCTACGCGGAGTGCCTGGAACGTCAGTTTTCTCCCAACTACGAAAACGCGGACCTGGACTTTATTCACGCCGTCAACCGAAGAGTGAAGAGATCCCTATGGCAAGAGCGCTACGGCCCATGGCCGAGGAAAAAGTTTCCGACGCCATTAAGAGAACAAACCCAAGGAAAGAGCCCGGACCGAACGACATCGGCACAGAGTGTGCTCAAAGGGCTTCGGAGTACCCCAGGGATCCTTGCTCTCGCCATTTCTGTTTCCTCTGTGCGTTCGGGATATACCGAAGACACGGGACACTACCCTGGCTCTATACACGAACGAAGTCGCCATACAAGCAAGATGCAGGGTTTTCTTAAAATCGTGCACTTTCTCGTAAGCATAGTACCTTCTGTCCTCTGTAAATTAAACAAGTACAAGTACGGGTACTCATGTAAAGTGTAGAGGATGCAAAACAGTCGTGGATACTACAAGAAAAAATAGTACATTAAGAAGGCGTGATCTTGAAGGGAAGATGCGAACATAAAAGAGGAACAAAAGGATCATTCGTGACAGATCCGTAAAGTAAACTGCACAAATTGTATACCATTACACCCCGTAGCTAAAGTTCAGGACTAAATAAAACCGAACTCAAACCGTTAATTTATATACGAAATACGATTGGTGCATTTTTGAAATGTAACCAATGCATTTCTTTAATCAATATCAAAATCCGGCTCCAGAATAAACGACTTACATCCACAAATACGCGTAATTCGTCAAATTTCGAACATCCCCAATTCTGGAATCTAAGGACTTTCTCTTGAGACGTCCATAATCTACTGGAAACGATACATAGATTATCAAAAATCAAAGTTCAATAGCGTTGATCACCACATTTGGCACCCCCTACCGAGAGATTCTTTTAGAGAAATTGGAATGCTAGCGGTGCAATGCAAATTAAATGCAACTGCTGTCACTTTAGCAGTCTTTTAATTTAAGTGTTAGCTCGTTTCATATAATGGTAGCGATCACCTCTAGCAATGTAAGGAAATCTTTTCGACTGAAGAAAAAGGCGTAGCCGATGCCTTATCCAGAATCGAAGAAATTATCACGCCTACAGTAATCGACACTGAAACACTCGCCGCTGAACAGGAAAATAATGAAGTGATTCTTCTTTACCAACGGCTGTTGGATGGTGGAGAAACATAGCTAGAAATGAAAAAGCTTTGCTCATTAGATACAGTGCAACAACAATAACCTGGGATGTATCAAAGAAGATCTTCGATGTTCGCTTGCAGAATTAACTTATGGAACCCAGCTCAGAATTCCGGGAAAATTTTTCTTTGATGGCGAATATTCCACATGGACCCTGTATAACCGATCGACTTTGAAATCAATCCACGAAATAGAAAAACTGAAGTTTTTGCACATCCTCCTTCTTAAGAGAAGCCGCTTCAGCAACCCTAAACCAGGCCTCATGAATTAATCAATCAAGTATTAACGTTGCCATTGATCGTCTGACACCTACCAGAAGACACGCGAGGGATGAAAAAGGAAAAAACTGCACCGGATGATCATTTTCCTCTTCTAACAACCCGAGTAGGGAAGAACTACAATAATTAGGTAGTTATTGTGGCGACCATTAACGACAATCGGTATACCCTAGAAAAACAAGAACTTTAGTTGTCAAGGTGATAAAAAACACAATTTTAAATCTGTGTACGTTAAAAAATAAAATCGTTCCTATTCCTGTGTGGTGTACCTACTAAATTGTTAAGCACCTGGTTAAATCGTGAAGATCGAGATGGCTACCAATTTGATTAAAATTGCATATAAGAACGATTTAATTTATTTATATATCTTACATAGAGCTTACGAAATAAATTTATAAAGACCGTCGACGTTAAAATTAAAAAGCAGTTTTGAGTGGGCGAACATAATTTAACATAAATTTGAGGGGAGACATTTCTGCTTTTTCGTACAAAATTTTAGGGTTCCAACGCATTTCAATTGGTTATGCTTAGATACGTCGAAATTTTGCAATCCCCCACACATATAACTATCACAAGGTATTTCATTGTAATTTTCTATTTTTTCCACTTCGCGATTTTCTTCAATTTCCTTCTTACATCGTTGATATTCCCTTACATCGCATATACGTTTCGTCTTATTGAATGCCATATTTGGGGGACAAGTGTAACTTTGAAATGATATTGTTGATGCGTTACAAAGGAAGTAACGCGTGCAGTCTTGGGGATTTGGTAAACGTATGCCTTTAAGACACGATTTTCCGTAAAGTTCCTTGCTGGAATTCGAATTGGTGTATGTCGAGACGGTAGTGTTCTGATGAATATCCTCCCTCAACGCTTGATGCATTGAGTTGTAGAAGGTGACGACAGGAGCAGCCGAATTCCTTTTAATGTATTCGCCGTCCTTCATAAAATATTTGTTAGTTAGATATTTGCGAAACAAAAACGTGACAATGTCCTGAGGATCAGAGTAATTTGATGTATTTGGGTTAAACAGAAGCGGCGAAACTTCCGATGTCTCTTTTAAAACGTGGAGATCGGATAGTTTTTCAGCAATCGGATTTTGCATTACTAGTTGCGCAGTTAATTTATTTACTTGCGGCAACACTAAGTCGACCTTATTTTCTATAGAACTGAAGCTTGGTGAAATCGCAATGGGTTGTAATGGCATGAACTTTTGCGGTCCCGCGCCGTATTCGATCGGCGAAACCTCGCCGTTAGAAACTTTTTGTAGTGGGCGTCCTGTTATAGTAGTTGGTCTAAGAGTGCCAATTAATTTAGTTAGTAACGACATTTGAGTTCCTATGCGATCCATTGAAATATTGTCAACCATCGACAACGGAACTTGATCTTGTTGAAGACCGTTTAGGGCATGGTAGGGCTCTATAAATGAACTACTTTCCAATGTAGATTCGAAGTGCGTAGTAGTCGGTTCTGTTTCGTAATCCTGCATACCAAAATGATCAACGGTGGAGAAATCACTCCCCAATTCATTCACCTCTTGAAAATATTGCGATTCTATCATGTTTTCATTATCCGCATAACAATTAAAATAATCATCTTCCATAATGCACTGCTTCAGTGTCGGATGAAAAACCTGAAAATAATTAAACTAAATTAAAGAACTTATTGATAAAACTAAGGTATGTTGTGTACGTATCTGAGTAGGTACTAATTTGGAATGACTTTGAGGACTTGTAAGCAACTACTTTAAAACGGCTAAGCAATAATTGCTAGGGCCAGGACTTCACACACGCTCTGGCTTCCAAAGCCCAGAGTGGTCCAGGTGTCAAAAGTATGTCCATTATACAATTATAAAGCCTGGGTGAAAATTTATATTACTTCTATATATAAAACAGTAAGACCGAATTGTGTTTGTGATCTTATAAGTTAAGATTAGTCTTCCCTGGGAATAAGGACAAAGGATATTAAAAATTTGACCGGAAAATGGGAAAATTTCCGATTATATATAAAACAGAAAGATCTAAATGTGATAATGATGTTCTAACTGCTAACGGCTGTACCGATTTTAATGACTTTTGGTTTGTTGGATTTGTCTTCGCTGATGGGAATAGCACGTAGGAAATAAACACATACGAAAAATGCCGACACTTACCCCCACCACTTTCTGTGACGTCACGGAGACCTTGGGTTTTTCCCAAGGTCGTGGCCTTGGGTTTTTCCCAAGGTCGTGGCTTTGGGTTTTTCCCAAGGTCGTGGCTTTGGATTTTCCCAAGGTCGTGGCCTTGGGTTTTTCCCAAGGTCGTGGCTTTGGGTTTTCCCAAGGTCGTGACCTTGGGTTTTCCCAAGGTCGTGACCTTGGGTTTCCCCAAGGTCGTGGTTTTGGGTTTTTCCCAATGTCGTGGCTTTGGGTTTTCCCAAGGTCGTAGTCTTGGGGGTTTTTCCCAAGATCATGGTTTTGAGGTTTTTCCAAGATCGTGACTTTGGTACAGGATCATGGTCTTGGATCCTGGGGCAGGGTTGTGATTATGGATTCTGGATCAAGGTCGTGGTCTTGGATGCTGAGTTGAGATTGTGTGATTTGGATTCTGGGATTTGAGTTTGGACTAAAACTGTGCTCTGGGATTTTCCTAGCGAATTTAAAAGAGAGAGGTGTAGAGAAAAATAAGAGATGCTGTATTACAAACCTAATCTAAGTACATACTCTTAGAAAATGGTAATCCATACATTTCAAATTTTACAAAGAAGAAGAAGAAGAGGAAAAAGCAAAGCGAGAAGCAAGCAAAACAAGAAAATATTTGTGTACTTACTTTTTCTTAGTTTTTGTTTGAAAATCCTTGTTTTTCCAAGTTTATCCACACACACACACACACCCTCCCTAACACATAAGAAAGAGAGAGATGCACAGATTAGCACTGTATAATTACGTAAACTGCAGTAGATTATGCGAGTCTAATAAAACTTGTAACAATACGTTAGGTGATGTTAATGAGTCGGTAGTCAAATACTAACTGAAATTAGAGCGTACATTTCTTATTTGGGTATTTCCCGAGGTCATTGCAATGGGTTTCCTCAAGTCATGGCCTTGGACTATGAACTTGTCGTAGCATTGGGTTTTTCCCAAGGTCATGGTCTTGGACTTTGACCTCCCCAAGGTCATGGTCTTGGACTTTGACCTCGAGTTTTTCCAAGGTCGTGGTCTTGGACTTTGACCTCGAGTTTTTCCAGGGTCGTGGTCACGTAGCCGACCGCTATGCTTTAAACCATATTTATGAACCTCACTCAAAAGGGATACTTTTTTATAAAAAATCAACCGATCTTTAAACGATTTTAACTTGTCTTTATTAGTATCAACCCTTAAATGTAAACAAATTTATATTACAAAACGTAGCAGTATACAATAAACGGATGATGTCGTCGTTAGACTTTAAGTTATCATTAAACATGTTTACAAAATCGCTAGTGGCAACATTATTCATTTTAAAAACTAAGTACATCAAGCAATATTGGCCACAAAAAGTCGAAAGGGGATGTTGTAACATTTTATAGTTACATGTAAAACGTCTAGAGTTGGCTTTCAAAAATTTTAAATGAAGGCCACATGGAGACCTTCCGAAGGAATCAAAGAATTCGCCAATTCCATCTTTATCGATGTAGATAGCGTTCCAATGTTGACCAGGTCTGGTGGAAACATCTGTATTGACTATAAGTCCATATGGACGACGAATAAATTTTGGTAATTTATCAGCTGCAAAAACACCAGGCCTTACAGAATCCTGTATGTGATTCAGGGCTCGTTGAAGTTCTAGGGAATTCATCGGTGGAGCTAATTTGGGTCCATTCGTATAGCATTAAAGCGTTTTCTTGCGAGCACATTAAAGTTTCACTGTTATGATTCAAGCACCTAATGCCTCCAAATTCTTTCTTCAGCTTCTTTAAAGAAGGGCATCCGCAATCCTCTGCATTTATTATAGGTTTGTTTAGGAAATTTAGAATGTACTGCTTCTCTAGTCCTTTAACATAGATCTTGCTAAATGGCTGTAGCAGGGTACGTAGTTCCTCTTCAAAATTTTCATATCGAATGTGACCGGAGGTCCACTTTAAGCCATGATAATAATCCTCTAAATATCGAATGTCTTTTTTCATAGTTGCAGTAATACTATAATTTTGAGGGGGTTTTATTAACAGAGTTGTGCATTTCGGACCCTCCGAGGAAACAATCGAAATTTCTTTGGGTATAAACTCATTAAGAGCACCTCGGAAACCTTGCATATCGACGTATGCATCCATTGCAGAAAACATTTAAACTGGCTAAGGACTCGTATAAACTGATCTTTTATTTATTATTATTAGTGAAATCATACGTAGGATATCAGCTTAATTTATTTTTCTGCTTTTCGAACTTATTGATGTGCGTAAGACTATGCAATGTACGCAATTTTGAGATTTCTCTTTTAACTGCGTTAACATTTCGGTGTTTATCGATTTCAATGACATTGTCGAACTCCGCATATACCAAGCAGTTTACTGTTTCAGTTAACGCATCTTGAAATCCAACTTCGATGCGCAATGAACCATTCCTAACTAAATTCCAATGTGTTGTGGCGTTAGCGGATAAATCAGGTGTCAGGTCAAAGGTAGTTAAACAGTAGCCGTGAGGGTAATCTAAACGCGATATGTTATTTCCTTCATTCAAAAAATGAATCCCCGTCCCCGAAAATAAAGTATGATATGCCCGTACGTATAATCCTGCCCGTGTGAAATCAGGTTGCAACGGCTTTGAAGGAATTTGCTGTCCGTCGATGTACAGGGACATGTAATTAATCTTGTAGTTTTGGAAATTGAAAGGGTTAGACGCGTAATCGCCATTAAACGCTTTATTGGATACAAAACCGATTATGCAACGTTTTGGCAACTGTCCAAGGAAGACGTTATCTAAAGATTTACGCTGTATTCCGGTTGGTATTGTTAACACTTTTACATCGGTTCGAGTAATAGGATATTTTGCGGCGGACGTTTCTAATGCTTTAGTGTTAGCGAGAAGAATTGTAGGATTTATCTTCATTCTTCGTACCAGCAAATTGGCATCGACAATTTTTACTTTATAAGTTGCACCTGCACCAGCCATTAAGTTAAACGAATCTCTGGATCTCACAAATTTAACTTTCATTTCAACACCGTTTATGAGAAATTTTTCTTGGTTAAACAAATCGGCATGGACATGTCCAATCATCTCTATCATGTTACTCTCGGCTGCTGCGGCTTGACGTATAGTGAAAACTACGTTATCTGCTGTTAATGTGTCCATTTTTTTTGGTGT